>NW_006801005.1:0-13239 GCF_000485575.1 Poecilia formosa | reverse complement strand
GGTGTTTTCAGCAAAGTTGAGCTGACTGTCCAGGAACGACCCAAGGTATTTAAAATTTGCCAGAGTTTCAACAAGTTGGCCATCGAGAGAAACTGGAAACACTTTAAGGCCTTGTTTAGATCATTTAATTAGCTCTACATTCTTAAGAGAATGAAAAATTAATAATAAATAAAGACTTTGCGGTATTCTGATTTAGTAATGTAATTACATTAGTTGTGTTACCACCCCTACACCACTAGAGGCAGTACCAACCCCGAAAAGATGCGACTAAGTAGCAGATTTAGAAGTACACCGAAAGCTACAGAATTTGGTAAAAACGGTGAGTTTTGCTTAAGTAATTAAAAACACAAGTTCAAATCCATGCCGAGAGTGGAGCTCCTTCAATCAGTGCTCCTCCGCAGCACTGATTGGCTAAGCAATGTAACGTGATCCTTTGCAGCAAGTGATGGCGAAGAGGGGCGTCATCACGACTTTACACAAGCGTGTCTTTACCTCCGCGGCATTGTCTCCACCGAACCCCTGAGACCGACTCATCGAACCCCTGAGGTTCGATTGAACCCAGGTTAAGAACCACTGCTCTAGAATAAATACCTCTCTGCTTAAACTGCTACTCCATGCTCAAGCAGAAACGATACAACGTTCAACATTTTGCAGCAAAGGAAATTAGAAGACATATGGAGATGATAGTTTTTGAAAGGGCGATGTGCCCCCTATTGCATAAGCAATACTGAAGAATGCTGCCTTCATTAACGATACAGGAAAGAAGCTTTTTAGTTATCTTGCTTTGCTAGCAAAGTTGATAGCTAGCAGCTAGCTAATAGCACAACAACAACAACAACAGCCTAATGTTTGTATGATAAAAATACTGAATCGATAGATAAACATAGTTTTTCCTCACCTGGCTGTCTCCTCCCACTCAGTAGTTCTTCAGAGAAAGGCAGACACAGAGGCCTATCAGTGTCTGGTGTATGTCATTACCTCTCAGCTTAAACTGCTAGCCCGTGCTGAAGCAGAAACGTTACAACGTTTAATGTTCAGCATTAAACATTAAATGCTGAACATTTAATGTTCAGCATTTAATGCTGAACATTAAATGTTCAGCATTAAATGAACATTTAATGCTGAATGTTCAGCATTAAATGTTCATTTAATGAACATTTAATGCTCATTAAATGAGCATTAAATGAGCTCATTTAATGCTCATTAAATGAGCTCATTTAATGAGCTCATTAAAGCTCATTAATGAGCTTTAATGAGCTCATTAAAGCTCATTAAAGCTCATTAATGATGTAGCAAGTAACTTGCTACTTGCTACATCTGACAAGTAGCAAGTCTTGTCAGATGACAAGACTTGCTACTTGTCATCTGACAAGTAGCAAGTCTTGTCAGATGACAAGACTTGCTACTTGTCAGATGTAGCAAGTAGCAAGTTACTTGCTTTATTCACCAAAAACGTTTTTTTTTTTTTTTTTTATTCACCAAAAGCTGTTCTGTAATCTGGAACGGTTGCTACATTGAGCTCCAGTTAGCCGCCTTATCTCACTGTGCGAGAGGCAATTGCATCGTGCGTCACGGGCAAAAGGTCAAAGGTAACAAGGTGACCGGAGGGCTAAAAACCCCAACACAAAACCAAATAATTTTAGTACATGTTATTATGTGTCAGAAGAGGGCTTAGGAAATAATAATACCAAAAAATAAAAAATTGACCAAAAGGGCACTTGGGGGCAAGGAGCAAAAGGGGCAGGTGCTCAAGCCCCCCGGGGCCCCTCCTCTTCACGTTTCTGCCTAACCCTTCCCATGGTCAGTCATATGACTGCAAAGGTGTCCAGGTCCTGGAACACCAGCCTACATCATCCAAAAAATACAGTAATGTGGAAAGACATTTCCAGAGAAGGCGCTACATTAGCTGCTGCGTCAAGATTAAAGTTACATCTTACATGCCCGATGTTGAGAAGCTGTCCAGTGATGTCTGTAAACAGAAGTGAGATTAAACACGTAAGAACACAATCCTGTCTTAGGCACATATATTTAGTAACAAAGTGGTTGTTTTTATAAATTGATTAGTGATCTTTGTAAGGATATAGAATGACACTTTGCGATATTATTGTGTTTTGTTGCTCAGGTCCGAGGATGGTTGTGTGTCAGAAGAGAAGAGGATGATGCTATTGCACTGACTTGCTTGGCATTTGCACAGAAATCAAACTTAAACTGTATTAATTTAATTTTATATACTTTACCTTTTCAAAAGGCTACTGCTTTATTTTTATAGCTGCAGGTTGCGTTTTATTGCACTCCGTTTGTTGCCCAGATAAGGGGCACGTTAACCACCTTCCGTTTTGTTGTTTTTTTGATCACACACTTTACGGTGATTATTTACAAAGAGCCATCGTTATGCATTGTTATTTGGGAGCAGGTTTTCCGAGTTCCAAAAGGAAAAGAACGACCTTTTCCCTGTCGATCTTCATAATAAAAATGACATCAAAAATGTGATTTCTGTATTGCATTTCTTTGATTTTATCAATTGAACGAAACATAATACATTAATGTTGTAACGCAAGGTAAACTTAAAGCACCATAGTTCAACAGAGTAGTCACGTGGTGCATTATTCCGTCCAGGACGTACCACAGGGAAAATAAACATTTAATCATGAATGCTCATGAATATGCACTTAGTCGTTTTGATAATAGGCTAAAATAGCTAATATAAACACTTAAAGCCTGTTTTGCCTTCATTATAAGCCTTATATAGGCTTTTAATTTTTTGGGGCTCCAGACAGATTTGTTTTTTGTTTTTTTGGCCCAATATGGCTCTTTCAATATTTTGGGTTGCTGTCCCCTGTTGTAGGTCAATTGGTTGCGCATCAGAGAAGAACAGGGGCGCTGCTAGGAATCATGGACCCCCTGACAAAAAAATTGTTTGGGTCCCCCTGCGCAGCTGCTGTTACAATTTTTTGAGTCTATTTGACCCATAAAAGCATCACAATTTTAAAGGCTTTGGTTCAATACTGATAATTAGCACAATATTTACTGCTCATGAATTTAACATCCAACAGTCCACATCCAGTATGCAAGTAGGTTGCTTAAATTTTTTCTATTAGTTTTAGATTACTGACATGTCTCCCCATGAGCAACAGTCAAAAGCAATGTGCAAATACACATAAAGCAATCCAGACTTCTCAAAAATGCGATGTAGTTGCATTTTATTCAAGCTGCAGTACATAACTTTAATAAAAAATGTTTTCTCCATATTTGTTAAAGTTGTCACGATGTCATAGCAGTTTGTTACGAGACAGATAAACTGTGAAAACAATCAATCTCCTCCATCTCCTTCTTGAATTACTATTACTGGTTAAAGTAATGCACCGTTCTGACTAAAACAACCAATCAAAACTAGTAGGATGCTCTTAGCACTGTGAATTCACTGCTAAATGTGCTAATGGTGGAGAAACACAGTGGTGGAGAAAGTACTCAAAAAAATTACTTAAGTAAAAGTACAAATACACAGACAAAAATGTAGTCAAGTAAAAGTAAAACTACCACATTAACATTTGTACTTAAGTAAAAGTAAAAAAAGTACTGGCTTTTAAAAATACTTAAGTATTAAAAGTAAAAGTACTTGCTGAATGCATTACCTAATCCCTAATACAATATCCTTAAGTGAACTGATTGTATTTAATTTTAATACATTAGAAATGTGCCATTTTAATGAACAATGCCATAGGTAAAGCATGTTTTTATTATGTTTACTCTGTAACATAGTTTAGACTTAGATATGTGATTCTATGCATCATAATTTCAGGGATGGAAACATCTTGTCTCCTGTCCTAACATAACATGAACTTCACTTTTTTTGCCACTAGTGGCATTTATTTTGAAAGAAATCCAACAGAAAGGGGATGGAAAGAAGGTGGTTGGGGGAGGACATGCAACTGAGGAGCCAGTAGCAGTGTTGTAGTCAAGACCACCTACCAAAGACCAAGTCAAGACCAGCACCCCGCGCTACGTGACACAAAAACATTAAGTTTTACCTATCAAAGATCCACATTCCCATAAAACACCTCGATCAATCAATCAAATTTTATTTGTATAGCACATTTCAGCAGCAAGGCATTTCAAAGAGCTTTACGTAATTAAAATAAAAACAGCATGTGAGAAAGAGATTTAAAAACCATCATTTATACAAACAGTGAGAAAGAGAAATAAAAAGCTGTATAACTTTAGTTGAGACGCCGTCAACTGGGACTCCAACCCTTTGGACATTAGTCAAAACGCCGTTTGACAAGAACTCTAACCTCTCGGACTTTAGTCAAAACGCCATTTGACAAGGACTCTAACCTCTCGGACTTTAGTCAAAACACCATTTGACAAGGACTCTAACCTTTCGGAAACAGTGAGAAAGAGAAATAAAAAGAAATTAATAAATAGATTAAAAAAAAGATAAAAACATTAAAAACATCAAAAATATTGAAGACGTCAAAACCCACACTCTAATCCTAATTTAGCCATAAGCAACTCTAAACAGGTGGGTTTTAAGTTGAGATTTAAAGGCAGATATTAAATACTTAGAGCTGAAATAAATTTAATCAGTAAAGATCTGTCCAGAAGAATCGGATCGTTCCTGAATGTCATATCAATGCAGACTTTGGTCACAGCGTTGTCCCATATATGCGACATCTCAGTCAACACCTCCACACAATAATTCAGCGCATGAGTGACAACGTTTTTCATCGCAGATGCAACATGTGTGTCTCAGTCAGTACAGCTAGCTTTGCTAGCACCACGTCCACGGAGCTTACCTTTCTTTAAGCTTTTCTTCCAAGTGATGCTAAAAGTTGGACGAAGTCCCCACCGTCTGTGAAAGCGAAGCGCTGCTGATTTTACATGTCGCCATATCTATGATTTATGCAGCGCTATTATAACTGCAGTAATAACTGACGATTAGACAGACATCTTTTCCCGCTCAGAGGAAACCACTGCGCATGTCTTGGAGCTCCGAGTAAAGGGGGAGGCGATGGGTGACAACAGACATGTAAGTCACGTTATTGCTTGGATTTTACGGCGCCACCTTAAGACCCTGAACTTCACATTTTAACGGAAAAAAGCGCAATGCGACTTGGATGTAACGAGTAACGCGACAGTTTTGTAGAAATGTAGTGAAGTAGAAAGTACAGATACTTACTGTAAAATGTAGTGGAGTAAAAGTAGAAAGTACCCATTATTAAATCTACTTAAATAAAGTACAGATACATGAAAATTGTACTTAAGTACAGTAACGAAGTACTTTTACTTCGTTACTTCCCACCACTGGAGAAACAACTTATCATTACAAGAAACCGTTTATGTGCCGTCATTGGTAGCTATGCTAACTAAACTGAGCATTCATAGTTTGAATCTGCACAGCTCTGTGCTATGCTAGCTTCAGCACGGCACAAATCGAGGGGGAGGTAGGATGAGCAGCACCACATGAGATTGTGATTGACAGCACTAAAACTCTTCTGCAACTGAGTGGTTGTTTCAAGCACTGGGAGAAAGCAGAGGAAATAGATTTTTCACAGATTACCTCTCATACCATACTGTCATGACATAATGACAGTTTTAAAAAATATGTTTTTTTTTGTTTGTTTGTTTTTTGTTTTTTTTCACTGTCGGTAGAGGACGCTGGCACTGGATGCTCGCCGCTTCTCTGCGTAAATCAGGTCTCATTGTGTGACTTAAGTCGCTCTGCTGTCATTTTCTTTTTCTTTGGATTCTTTCCTGCTATGTCAAGTTATGCTGTGGACTACATCACACTGCTTGAAGATTTGCTGTGGAACTGTGAGTCTGCTGCTAGCGGTTAGCTCGCTACTAGCCCCTTCCAACCGGGCTGGCTTGTCGATGTTGACCTACTCTGTCTCCCAGCTGTTCAAACTCAATAATCGTCCTGCCCCTCCTTGTGTTTCCATCCTGAAAGCACTCGGCCTCTTGCGAAGGCCTAACTATGTTCTGAGAGGCTCCCGGAGGAAATTTGTTTATTTTCGGCAGGCTGGGTCCGGCTCCATGGCTTCCTTTTGGTCTGCCGGACGTGCTGCACATCCATTACTTCATCAGAGCGCTGCACCTGTGGTCCCTGATATGGCAGGAGGAGCACGTCGCCCGAAGAGGCAGGAGAGACGTGGAGTGGATTCCAGTTTGTTGAGACCTTGGCAAAAGGCTTCTATCCCAGCCAGCGTTAAGATGGAACTTTTTAATGTGCAATCCTTATCCAACAAATCTTGTCTGATCCATGATCACATCCTGGAGAAAAACTTGGACCTCATGTGTTTATGAGGACTTGGCACAAACCGGATGTGTATTGTTCCCTGAATTAAGCCTGTCCCTCAAGTTATAGTTACTTGCAGAGGGCTCATCGCTCAGGCCGCGGCGGTGGTCTGGCTGTTATCTATCGCAGTAACTTAAAACTGTCTCAGCTGGCTCTTCAGGACTTCTCCTCCTTTGAATGCTTGGCTTTTAATCTTAAAGCCCCGTTCCAAGCGAATATCAATTTGCTTTACAGGTCTCCGAAACCACATGTTTTATTTCATTCAGAGATGCATGACCTTCTCACTTCCTTTAGTGCCTGCTCCGTGAAAAATGTTAGTCTTGGAGATTTAAATATTCACATTGATGACTCATTTTCTCCTTTGGTGACAGATTTTAAGTTTCTTTTGGACTCACTTAATCTCATTCAGCATGTTGATGCCCCCACTCACAACAGGGGGCACATTCTGGATTTGGTGATTACGGACACTATAAGCATTAGCAACTTATCTGTTTATGATCTGGGTGTTTCTGACATCTCATTAGAAATTCCCTCCAGTTTGTCTGTTCCGGATTGAGTTCCGTGATCTGAAAAACCTTCACTCTCTGTCTGCTGTTAATCACCCATCAGTAAATGATTCTGTGAACTATTACAATCAATTTCTTCAGGAGCTTTTGGAGCTCCATGCTCCTCTTAAGTCGAGACTGGTGTCTTTCTCCTGTTCAGCCCCTTGGTATACTAGTGAGCTGCGGAATATGAAAACCGCTGGCCGTGCCATCGAGAGACGTGTAAAATCATCCGGTCTCTCTGTTCATAAACAGGCATACAGGGAACATCAGAAAGCATATGCCTTTTCCCTCAGGATAGCACGATCTAAGTATTATTCCAACATTATCAATAGCTGTCCGGGAAACTCTAAACAGCTTTTTTCTACAATACATCACCTCCTTAACCCCCACAAATAAATGTATGCTGAAGATATGACTCAAAAATGCAATTTGTCTCTGTCATTTTTCAAAAACAAAGTAAATTCGATTAGATCTCTGTTTCTTAGTATCTCTGATTCCCGACTGGCCTCTACTTCTGTGCCTTTTGGGTTGAACTGCTTTGATGATGTTGTTCAAAGTGAGGTAGAGACTTTCCTTAAGGGAATGAAACCTTCTTTCTGTGCACTTGATCCTTTTCACTCCTCACTTATAAAATCAAATCGTGCTGCAATAAGCCCATTAATTACTCAAATAATAAATAAATCACTGAAATCTGGCCATGTCCCTTTGTCTCTTAAAACTGCCATCATTAAACCCCTTCTAAAAAAACCCCACTTTGGATCCTGATTCCTTTTCCAATTATCGCCCTATTTCTTATCTTCCTTTTCTTTCTAAAGTGCTGGAAAAGGCAGTTGCTTCCCAACTCCAGCGCCACCTTCAAAGAAATTCTCTGTATGACAAATTTCAATCTAGGTTCCGTCCTGCTCATAATACTGAGACTGCCCTGCTAAGAGTTACAAATGATGTTCTCATGGCTGCTAATACTGGCGGTACTTCCATTCTTGTCTTCCTTGATCTCACTGCTGCATTTGACACTGTGGACCATAACATTGTCCTACTTCGTCTTCATGCGGATGTTGGTCTCTGTGAATCTGTCCTGGATTGGTTTCAGTCTTTTCTTTCTAATAGGCTGGAATGTGTCTGCCTTGGCAACTCCAAGTCCCAGGCCGTTAGTGTGTCCTGTAGTGTCCCGCAGGGATCAGTTCTAGGGCCTATGCTTTTTTTCTCTTTACATGCTGCCTTTAGGTAAAATCATTAATCGGCATAACATTTCATTTCACTGTTATGCGGACGATTTACAACTTTACATTAGAACAGGATCATCTTCTACTTCACCTTCACTTACTGCGCTAACGTCCTGCCTGGAGGAGATTAAGACTTGGATGAATCATAACTTTCTTCAGTTGAACTGTTCCAAAACCGAGGCCATATTGATCGGAACGCCTCACCAGGTTCAATCCTCGACTCTGATGAGTATTTCATTCTCTGGACAAGACATTCCCATTTCCTCCATTGTTACAAACCTTGGAGTTCGAATGGACTCTCATCTCACATTTGAAAATCACATTAAGCACCTGTTTAAAACCTGTTATTTTCATCTTCGCAATATTTCCAAAATTCATTCATCTCTCTCCCCTTCTGATGCTCAGACCCTCATCCATGCCTTTGTCTCCTCCAGGCTTGATTACTTTAACTCGCTGTTTATTGGAGTCCACAACAAACACCTTCAGAGGCTTCAATATATTCAAAACAGTGCTGCCAGGATCCTAGTGAGAGCTCGTAAATTTGACCACATCACACCTACTCTTTACGAGCTTCACTGGGTTCCTGTAACTTATAGGATTCAGTATAAAATTGCACTTATCACTCATCATTGTCTATATGGAACCTCACCGGATTATTTGAAGGACCTCCTTCAAATTCAACTTTCACATTCAACTTCTAGGTCCTTACGATCTCAAGCCTGTAATCTTCTCCATCTTCCTCGATCAAGACTAAAGACTATGGGTGTTTGGGCATTTGCTGTGGCTGCTCTTCGTCTATGGAATTCTCTCCCGGACTATTTGAGAGCCCCATAATTATTGTCTGATTTTAAAACCGGCTTAAAACTTTTCTTTTTAGACAAGCCTACTCCACTTTTAAATGATTGTCTTTTTACGATTGTTGATTTTATTTGTTTTTAGCTGCACTGTGTAGCACTTTGAGATTTTTGTTAAGGAAAAGTGCGTTATAAATTAAATTATTATTATTATTAAAAAATATGTGAAAAAAAATATTGATAGAAAAGTGACATACTGCAGCTTTAATTTCACTCAGAAGAGAATGAGTCAGGAGGGATGTGGGTTAGAGCTGCTGCTGACTGACTTATCTGTTAAGTGGTAAAAGGTACAAGAGACAAGTTAAATATATGAATATGTTGGTAAATTTTTTTCCTTAATTCATTAAATACTAGTGAAAAGGAGGCAAACAGTAGTTTGTAGCTAAACTAACTATGCTAAATGTTTGATAATCTCACACAGTCTACTCACCTGGAGAAAAACTGGGTTATAAATTAACACTCTTGCCTTTTTCTCTCTCTCCCTCTCTTTTTTTTGAAAACCTGATTTTATAACTTTTCTTAGCAGCATAGTAACTGCCACAATTGTTTCGTGGCAGCTGCATTCAGCTGCAGCTTCTACTGACTGTAGCTGCATATGTCACTGTTAAGCGCTCCAAGTGGGAACGAACCATTTAACACAGATAGGGGGGTTCAGGGCAAATATGGATGTGTGTTTTTTGATCTGTGAGTGGGAATATTAAATTTTTACTGCTAAAAACAATCTTTGAAAATACAATATGATTAATTTTGTAATTGACAGGGCCCTGATTTTTTTTTTGTAAATTTCTATGAACAAAAAATAACTAATTAAATTGTGGAGGGCCCCCTATTGGTCAGGGCCCCCTAGAATTGTCATCACTTTTCCCCCCCTATACTGCGCCCCTGGAGGAGAATATTTGTCTTCAGTGGCCAAAATAAAAGGAACATGTATTTTTGTGATTTTATTATCTAAATCTCTTTGAACTGCATTGTTGCTGAAATGTGCTACACCAATAAACTTGATTGATTGTCTGAAATGAAGCCAGCAAGAGGAAAATCTCTGACATCTGGGAATACTTTGAGATGATCGCTCATAATAAAATTCTTAAATAAAAAGAATTAACCCCTTTCTCACCTTCTGGAAATTTCCATTATTATTTGTAGTTTGATCAGCAAAAGATATATCAGTCTTGCACAGCAGAAACAGATTTAATGCTGTTGCAAGTCTAAAATTCTGCATGTAGCAAAATGTAAGGGATCAGAGCCAATTAGAAATCCAAAAAGCAAATGCCCCAACAAGCACTACACTCCTAAGACACTAAAACATCAAATGTCTTTATTGTCAAATCAGTCTATGACATAAAAGAAACCCCAACACAACCACTGACGTTCAACACATACCAGGATTAGATTGGCTACAAATCATTTTAATAATTAAAACATATACAGTTAAATATGATTTAGTTGATTCTCTTGTTACTAAACATGAGTTTGATGAAAACTTTGTGACAATATTGCATTTTGTAATTTTTGGAAGTATGATCCAACTGAGTGACAAGGCTGTTACAGTTTCACCAGCAGATGTCACTAGTGAGTAATGAACCTATTTGCAAAGGAAAGGGTTGGAAAGCTTCTTTGCTTCATGAGGCTTCATTTGCCCATCACTACTATTTAAAGCAGGCAGACACCCAGCAAAGTGGCAAGCTGTCTCAACAAAGAATTAGCCACGCCTTCACCCAGGAAGTGTTAGATTTGTAAAGGGAGACCTCATCAGGGATTGGTGGTGTTGCCAATCAGTTTTGCTGTAGTTCTCACGGAGTGGCACAGGAGGATGAGAGCTGCATCCAGTTCCTAGTGAAGTCAACTGGCTGGAAAGCTGCAGCTATACAGAAAAGGAAGAGAAAAAGAAAACATACAAGACCACTGGCCGCAACACCTCCCCCCTTAAAACCTAAATCAAAAGGTTAGGGATTAACACTTTCAACAAGCTGACTATATAAGTCATGGTATAGACAAAGCATCTAAGAAGTTGACTGCACCCTGCTTATGTTTAATGTTAAGATGGCAATCTTGTACCATTAAGGTCCAACGCCTGAGTCTTTAATTGTGATTGTACATCCGAGAAAGGAAAACAAGGGGGTTATGCTCAGTGTAAACTGTAATTGGCACAGGACTGTATCCCAGGTAGACCTCAATGTGCTGAAGTGCAAGAAGCAAAGTCAGAGTTTATTTCATAATGATGGAGTAATTTAGCTGACTCTTAGAAAATTTACAAGAAAAGTAACAGACGGGATGATCAGCTCTATCATCATTTTCCTGTAACAATACAGCTCCAACTCCCACAGCACTATCATCCACCTCAAGTTTGAAAGCCGTAGACATGGAAGAGAAGGCAGGTGCATGAAACAAAAGAGATTTTACATTTTCGAATGCATGCTGACACTCTGGAGTCCATACCAGTTTACTTTTAGGCTCAGCAGAGTACTGAGAGGAGGACTACAGTTAAGAAGGTTCTACATAAGTTCCTGTAACAACTAGTCATGCCAAGGAAATGGCAAAGGGCTTTTCTTGTGCTCAGGATTGGAAAGTCAGAAATGGCTCTTATTTTGACTTCCCAGTGACACAGCGTCAATATCTCTGGGGTTGGCTGCTGTGTACTTTGGTAAGAAATGGAATGGTGAAGAGCAGGAGGAGGTAAGCCTTTGTCAGGCTTACCATTTACATTCTAAGAAATAATCCTGTAAATTTACAGTCAAATACTCGCAGCTATAGACGCCAGAAGTTTACTGTAAATGTTGTACCGTAATTAATCCTGACAGTAGATTACCGTCAATGCAAGAACGGTATAGATACTGTGAAAGAACGGTAAACTTCTGGCGTCTATAGCTGTCAGTAGATTACTGTTTTTCAGAAAGAATGATAAAAAAATACATGCTGCCAGTAGTTTACCGTTTTTTGAAAGAACAGTAAAATACTGGCGTCTATAGCTGGCAGTAGTTTACTGTTTTTCGAAAGAATGACAATCTACCGTTTTTCTGAAAGAACGGTAAAAAAGTGCTGGTAGCTACAGACACCAGTTTTTTTTGTTTTTTTTACCGTTCTTTCAGCAAAATGGTAAAAAAAATAAAAATAAAAAAGCTGGTGTCTGTAGATACCAGTATTTTACTGGAAATTTACCTTTTCAATCCTGTAATTACCTTTTAAATTGGTTTACTGTAAGTAAATACTGTAATGACGCCAACACACCACAGATGTACTACCACCAACAGCGTTTATTAGAAATAAGAACTAACTGAAATAAGCTGCTATTCCTGAGGCTGCAGCTCGCCCCTCTAACAAACCGTTACACTCAACTGAATAGCTTCACTGCTAACATACACTGAACACTGATCTCCCTCTTCTGGTGTTCTGTCAGATCAGCATCAGTCCTGGTCCTCCAGCTTACCTGATCCCTCGCTCACATGACAGGTCTATCACATGTGAGTGGGAGTCAGCAGAGTCAGACAAGGGAAGCCCATAACACTCTACACATAACAATGATCACAATGCAACTTATAACAAATACACATAACCATATGGACCCCAGCAGAACTAAAATACAGAATCGTTAAAATACTACGGAGGTCAACAGGTGCAAATGCGCAGCAAACACGAGAAAAACAAGTACTACAAAAAAAAAAGATGCAAACAAAAAAGAGATGCAAAAAATATATAAAAAGTGTTCCAGACCACTAGAGCTTTGTGTCCGAGTTCACAGGGTCTACATCCTTTCAAGCTTATTCTTCCGTGGGCTTGAGAAAAGACCCGGTCTACGGAAGAGGGGTCCTGCAAAGGCAGAGAGCATTGCAGAGAGAATCTGTAGCCTTCACCTAGCTGCCTAGCCTCCACCTCGGCGTTAGGTTGCTTAGCAGCCGTGACACATGATTTATACAATGTTTGTAGGCGAGAATGTAGATGTATAAATCTCACATTTCTGCTCGGTTCATCAGTGCATCACCTAATTGCAATATTGCTCCAACGTTTTTGGAGATGTCTGCTCCCGCTGCATTAACACCCAGCTCCTCTCGCCTGCTGACAGCTGCTCCAGGTTTTGTATTCCACGGGAGAACACTTGACTCATTTGGGCTTTCCTAAATGACAGTTAGTTAAACACAGATATTAAGTCAGGTAATATCTAGTTGTAATATTTTGGTTCACTAAAATATTGAATTTATTCCTGAGCAAATTGGTTTGACTAAAAACATAATACATTAAACTGTATTGTCTTACCTGAGATTTGGAGAGTATTTGAAAAGGGATACTTTGCTTACATTCCTTGTGTAAATGCGCTATACGTG
>NW_006801004.1:46264-50996 GCF_000485575.1 Poecilia formosa | reverse complement strand
AGAACTTTGAGGCGTCTCAGTAATTGAATCTCCACAGCATCTTTTCGATTTTTCTTCATGCTGAATATTTATTAGTAAGACAGTTTTGTGAGGGTCAGTTCAGCTTAAACTGCTCTAATATCAGGAAAGTCAAAGAAAAATCTGTGGAAACCCTTCTGCTCATTTAAAAAGAGGATCTTATTTCTCCAATGTTTGTTTTTCTTGATTAGGTCCCTGTTAAATTAGAGTAGAGTTTATTAAGACCCTATGAAATTTGTTTTATTATTTTCAAAATTCTGTTTTATTTTGTCCAAATTCCACTTTTTCATTTTTCTGAATTCCATTTATTCATTGTAACATTTTTATTAACCTAAAAAGTGTGTAAATATGTTGTGAATGATTTTTTTTAATAAAATCCAGAGATCAACATTTACTATTATTCTACTGGTAAATATAACAAAGTGCTGCGGTTCAACAGAACGTTTGTTTTACAAATTGTTGAAAAGTGTTTCCCACAATTGTCATCAAAAATGATGTGCTTCAAGCAAAAGAGCCTTTATCCTTTTTATAGCTTTTACTGAGCTTTAAATCAATACTTGTGCTTATTTCAGGTCTAAGGCCCTTTTAACATCTCGGACATCATGTTACACCTCAGTGTGGGAATCCAAAGTTCATTAGTTTTCCATTCTATAAGGATAAGAATAATATGGCATTTAGCTTTTAATCTATTCTTACTAAAAACAGGAGAACCGAGTAAGACTTGGAGTTTTTCTTTTTCAGCTCTTTGGAGGGAAAGGCTAAAATCCCAGCTGTATTTAATTTATACAGTTGGAGTTTTGTCATTGTTTTAGCTCTGAGGTGACGTCCCTCGTTATCTTGACTTGAATTAGTATCAACAACCAATAATCACTGGTTATTGTTCAGGTTTTGTTCCAACGACATGAACATAAAATTTCACTATCTTACTAAATAAAAATATATGTTTAGAACAAATATTCTAATTCTTTGTCTAATCTCAGCAGAACTTGATCAGACTAAGACTGAGCAGGTTCAGACTCAGCTAATGTCATTTTAATTTGATCTCTTTTCATTCTTAAAGAATTTTTTAATGAAACTCATAATGACGTTATATGTAACAAAAACAACCACAAATATTTACATCAAAACTAAAAACAAGCTCACCAGAGATCAGAACAAAACTCTTCTCTGAATAAATGTGATTCTTTCTGCTTCCCAAGACAACGATAGCGGCCTTCCTTGGTCACAGAAACATCAAGTATTGGGTGTTTTGTGAGGTTATAACAGGCTTATAAACAGTCCCATCATCTCTGCTATGCAGCTCCATCTCCACTCTTGAAACACCAGGAACTGAACAATTCACCCTTTTGCCATCAGCTGTTTGTTCACTGTTGGGTTTTTACAAACCCCTGTGAAAACATCACAAGCAATAAAAAAGATAAAGATTAGAAAAATACATTTATAATTTCCACTTCCTTGTATAATGAACATTATGCATCACAGTGCTACTAAATACTTGCAACTAAATTCTGGTATCTAAAGACTGAAAAGAAAAAAATATGTATAAAAAATATGATTAAAAAACAGATTCAGGCAGGAGAAAAAACCTTGACAAATCTTTTTTTTAAACAAGCAAAAAAAAAGCCCCAATTCTTAGAGTTGGTAAAGTAAATATATTGTATGTATCTTAAAGTTCTTCCTCAGCAGGTAGAAAACAGTATAAGAACAATAAAGTTTGAACAGAAGCAGAAATATTTCACTACATCTTACATTCTAGGTGTGTCCATATCTGATGCATTTTTTATTCAGTGAAGTTAAAACCCATGGGAATCCAACAATTACACTTGAGTAAGTGAGGGAGACCTCTAGAAGACAACCAGAAAATATCAAACACATATGATATATAATTTCAAAATAAAAGCCTTTTAAAATAAGACATTTTTACTTTAATATTAAAAAATAAGTAGAAAATCTAGTAAAGAGCTGCCTCACTCGTCATTTCGGGTTTAACTCAATCATCTTATTTATATACAATTTTTTCTGTCTGTCTCTCTGTCTCTTTGTCTGTCTGTCTACCACAGATAGTTTCTCAGCAATGGGCAACTTAGGGGGAAAAACATATAAAGGAGCTCAAGTGCCACTGCTGTTTGTCCTTGGCCGGCTGTTTTCCTGCTGTTCTGGTCGTCCCCGACTGGCGGTCCGCCTGTCATCTGGATTATCTGTCTGTTGCTGATCTGTCGTCCTGTTTGCTGGCTTCATGCTCACCATGCTGGTCGGCGTGAAGCTGGCTCCTATCACTCGTCCAGTGGGGCTGATTTGGGCTGATTGGTGATCAGCTCGTACCATCCTAGTGCCGCTCTGAGTGGCGTCTGTTACAGCGGATGGTTCCTCCCAGGACGGACTCTTAATTTGGACTATTGCTGCTTGATTGATCGTGGACTGACTTGTATTATATTGTCTGTAATTTGAATGTTCCTTTCCTCTATTTTGACAGGAACGGCCAGCTCGTGGTGTTGGTGGTGGACTTTCCGGGTGGTGGTACTACTTCTGGTTTGGTGCAGGATTTTCTTTAGTTTTTGCCCCGTTGTGTTTGCTGTGTTTCTTTTCTTTTTAGGACACTAAATTTCACTCCTATCTCTGAGTTGAGACAGAACTGACTTTTAATGTGTGAGTGGTTTAAGCTAGTATTTTTGGATTGAACTAAAACAATGGTGTAATAAATAAACTTATTGAATTGTGAGATTATATCAAGCCTCATCTGTAAGCGGGTCTGTGTGCCTTAAGGTAACTTTTAAAGCGGAGTCATTATAACCAATTTTATCTTTATTAAAACAGTGCTTTTGAATTTAAGTTACCAATTCTTATCATACTGCTCCTGCCACATGAAGAAGAGAGAAGATGCATGTTGAGAGAGTGTGAAGGTATTAAAGAAAGGTTTAATTTATTAGACTTTTTGAGGAGGGATTTGGGGAGTAGACATATTCAAATAATTACTCGGTTTCTTAAAAAAACAAAGTTATTTCATAGAATCTGAGTAGAGTAAGATGGTTGTGAATGTGTAAAGAATAACACAGAGTGGTATATAAAGCTATATGCAAGTAAGGTTATATAAGTAGGTGTGTATGTGTGAGTGTATGTTTAATCAGAAATTATTGTAGGGATTAGCTATGAACTGAAAGTATATAGATCATCACGAACCACACTCCATACCAGTAGGTGGCGGTAATGCTACTGAAAGTTTGTTGCCAACCGCCAATGAAAACCAACAAGAAGAAGAAGAACCTGCATCTGTCAAAAAATGTTTTTACGCTAAAACCAAAAAGTAACTCCAAAGTGTTACGTTATAAAGTTACTGATGGTAGTTTTAGGACTTAATGGCAGCAGGACTGAGCTGCGAATGGTTGAAGACACGTTTGTAACTTCTTTTTGGTGGAAAATATACGGTGTAAGCTAGCTAAATTAGCCTCCTGGAGGCTAATTGTACCTGTGCACTGTACCTGTGCTTAATACGTTTAATTAGCCATGATAGTCACATAATAGTGTTTATAAGCCTGCTTGTTGTTGCCACTTTCTAAAATTGGAGGGTTGCTAAAAACATCAGTGCCGCTCGGCTGTTTTCTTTATGAACCCTGTCTGAATACACTGATTGCAGCGAGATCATTTACTTGAATTAACAACTTTAACAACCAGAAAATGGCACAGAATAAGAATATGTTTTCCACTCTGATTGGCTGCTGTTAGGCTTATTAATTTTAAGTTGAATGTTCATTGCATTTTTTTGTAGACACCTGTGAAAATAATTTCTATTCACATGGGTTTTTTGATCTCTGGGAAATTATTTTTGATGATAAATACAGAAATAAGCATAAAAATAAAAATATCTACAATAATGATAGTAACATTAATAATAAAATAATAGTCAGTGCAAAGTAACCTACAAATTCTTTGGTGGGGGCGGTGAGGGACCTGGATAAAGGCTAGGGGGCGCTGGCCCAAAAAGATTGAGAAACACTGGTCTAAACAAAGTAAATCCTCATTAAGATTTTATCAACCTGCCTCTGATTTCACTGCAGACCTTCTACTTCCTGGTTCTGCTGCTCTGAAATTAAAAACTACAACCCAGGTGAGCTGTGACGTCATCGGTTATGCAACATCCGTCACATTTACTTTCAGTTTGAATGACACTGTTTAGGTTCGGCTCTGATCAGGTTGTTATATCTTTATTTGTTGTTCAAATATTTTATTTTCTACTTTTTGATCGTTTGAACAAATTGTAAGTTTGATTTGTTTATTTGAACTTTGTCTTCCGGAACTTTCCTGTTTCTTTCTGCTCTCTAAAGTTTGGAGAAAAGATTCACTGCTTATTTCAGCTCAAAGTTTCATCTCTGCTGTTTGAAGGTCAGAATTATATTACTGATGAACTGGAATCAAACAACTTGATAAAAGGACGATGTTTCTATGATTTCTTCTCTGAACAATCTGGTTCATGTTTTTATTTCCTGTAATCAAACTTTGGTCTCCACCATCAAAGTTAAAAACAACAACAACTTGTTGCTTCCTTTCAAAGTAAAATATCTATATAATCTTTGATGCAGAATATAACCCAATAATAGCAAATGATTAATTATTTGTTAATCATTTATAGTGATTAATAATTAACTAACTAAAATCCTTCCTGTTCAGGTTGAATCAGTGAATGTAAATGTTGCTCCATGTCTCCATCTAGTGGACTGAT
>NW_006801004.1:0-24952 GCF_000485575.1 Poecilia formosa | reverse complement strand
TTGTAACTTGACAGAATGTAAAAATGTTTTAGAGGTGTGCTTATTTCTTTCAGATCATGTTTAAACAGACTTGACAAAAAGTTTGAAGTAGGTGCGATCTTCTTGTGATATTTTGCTAATGCTAAATAATTTTACTCTATTTAGGAAAAAAAACAATACACTTATGGTGTTTGCTAGATTTTCTGTGACTCAGAGAAGCAGTGGTGGTTTTGTCAAGATTAGGATTCTCTGCAGCAGCTGTAAATTGGGGGATGGGAATTGTCACCTTGTACTGATAGGTCGGATCGAGCTTGTTCCAGGGCTCAGGGTTGTTCTTTTTGTCCCAGAAGCTGCAAATGTGGGATGATTCACAGAAAGAGAAGACGGGAGAACAAAATATAAATGTAAGAGGAAATAAAAGAATGGGTGCAGAATAACTAAGGGCAGAATTACAAGATGTCAAATAATGTAACAAATAAGGAAAAAGAAAACAAAGGAGAAGAATGGCGGAGGCAAAACGAGACTCGTAAACTGAAGGGAGACAAAAGTCAGGAGAGGAAAAAGTGATTATGAGATGAAGTCAGCCCAGTGAATTGGCAGTCCTTTCCCTGTTCATTAACCAAAGTCTAGATTTCGCAGCACTCCAGAGCGACAGTCCATTCCTCCACTTCCCCCTCCAGCAGCACATTACGGTGCCAAAGCACAAACAAATGGGGATGGCAGAAGGAGCGCGTCTGTCCCCCTGTGTGTCCATTACAACAAACACTGGGCAGCCTGAGAGGGAGGCAGCCACTGACCACAGCACTCATCACCAGCTGGTGATGAGGTCAGGCTTTATGGCTGACCCTCAGAACAAGAGGTTCTGTGTGGCCTGAAATGGGACGTGATCTATCTACATTTACTCTACGTGAGTGGTCACAGAGTTCGCTGCAATTGGTGTGGCTCTGGCACACAAAATTCAATGTTTTTTTTTTTTTTTTTTTGTATTTTTACTACTTGCTTATCATTCCATTTTAAAAAGATAATTCAGGATTTATTTTTTTTTAGAAGAGAATCTGTTTGAAGGATCATACGTATTTAATGTCTTAACCCGAGGAGATAAATAACTATGAGATGAAATTACTACAGTAACACTATACAAAAAAAAAAACATCACAGTTGTTTATGCAAATTGAAAATTTGTAAATCTTTAAACTACTTTGATCATTACAGTGAACAGGTGATACACAGTAGAGGTTTATTGTTTGCAGTGGAGGCAGTAAACCCGGTGCCACCAAATAAAACACTTCAGTGTTTTCAGACACATCTGTTGTATGTGCAAGGTTTTTTTTTTTATTTTAACTTTATTTTTATCTTAGTGTAATATGGTGATCCTGCTAAATTTGCTATGCAAAAAACTAGTTGCTATATAAACTGTTTTGTCTTATCGGTATCTTGTAAATGGATGGCACTTGGCAAAAATCCAAACACTTACTTTTAAAATTCAGACACTAATTGTTGCTTTTTTTTTGTTTAACTTCCGTTTTCTTGCAGCTAAAAACATCTAAAGTTCTTTTGATTCATTGACGTCACCTGCAACCTCTGCAGGTGCAGGTGACGTTGATGCGTACTTAATATGCGGCAGATGTTTTAAACACCATGGCAGGTGCATGCACATCTAGTATAAAAAACAGGGCAGTTCCAAAAGCTTCACTTTTTGTTATGTTTTAGAAGAAGAATGTGATATATCAACCTCTTTGTGTTGAACTCATAGCCTAATAAAAATTATCATATTTCCAGCCATTTATTTTGAATCTTGCATGTGTTGACATTTGACAGCAACACAATTAGAAACATGGACACAATCACATTTGAAAGCCTCACTGTGTTCATCATGGTGTAAAAAGAGGGAAAATGAGAAAAGATGATCAAACTTCTTCCTCAAAAAACATAATCCATGCTACTGGACTGCGAGGAAGACGTTTGTGTAATCTGTCTACTGCCAGATGGGGGAGACAAAATTTCTGCTTAGTCTAAGCGGCTCTTTGTGGATTATGAGCTCAGCTTTGGGTGTGTTTTGCTGAAGAGGCTTTTAGTTCACTTCCTTTAATGACTGCGTAACATTTGGACCTAGATTCTGCCAACATTAGCAGAATCTATCCTTCCATTTTATTTTAGGTAAATTTAAATCCTGTGTTGTTAGTTACTTCGTAATCCTTAAGCGGAACATTACCACCACCCCCATGCTTTTGAGTTGGCAACTTTGCTAATCTATTTTTATTTTATTTTTTTCATTTTTTTTACACAGCATGTGTTTGATAATGGTGCATGGCCAAAGAGCTCCATATTGCTCCTCTGACCTACCCAGGTGTTGTTGTGCACACTTCACTTGCTTTTATGAGAAAGTCGGTCAGCTTTCCCTCTTGTGATTATTTTATGTTGATTGTCTGCGTCAGTGCTGCAGGGAGGAGCAGTGCCGGCTAAATTCTCAACCAGTAGCTTTACAGTTATAAGCAAGGAGCAAAACAATATTACAAACTCATGATTTGGTGTCTTAACACAAGTACAGCAACCTTCAACATTTATAGGCACCTGTGGTGAAGTACTTTAAAATGTAAAATGAAATAAAAATCATACTAAATTCACGTTTTTAATGTAGCAGCATAAAGCAATTTGTAAACACTTTTTTCTATAAAGCCACACTGCCAGTGCATAAAAAATATATTAAATTTGTTTTGTTTTTTGTTTTTTTTTGGTCCAAATTACAGATGACACACTTGAAACTCATGTCAGTACTTACAGAGTAGACCTGACACACATTTTAAAATGTTTTCTAAGAATTTAAGTAATCCAGGACTTCCTTTTCCTGGCGATATAAATAATGTGATTCTGAGACCTACTTCTCTCAGCCCCTCTTTGAGAAGGAATAGAATATAAAACATTCTAATCAAGTTACGAAGACCTTTTGAGCTCATTGTACGAGCTACTTGTCATTGCACCGTTTGTGAAAATGTTGCTAAAGGGTTAATAGACGAGGGATGTTGTGATGACTTCCTGTAGGCAGAGTTTCAGAAAGACCAGTTTCTCAAGAGATACAGGTCCAATTTCAAGGTGTTTAGTAACTAGTCAAATTTCTTTTAAGTCATATTTGATACAAATAGCATTTTTACAATAATTAAAGTTAACATAGTTTCTTCACTGTGCTATAAAATGACACTATGTGGCTGGAAAACACATAATACTGCCCCATCAAAGTTTGTGGTCGTTTGGAGACAAACTGCAGCAGAAGTAAATTCACTACACCAGGCAGCCTTACGTGACATGGGGCCCTCTTGCCAGACGGATCAGGTAGAGCGTGGCACCTGAGATGCCCAGAGTCATGAAGAAAAACTGAGGGATTAACTGAAGACAGGAGAGAAAGGACGAATTAGTCTCAGACCACTATGATAAATGTCATAAGAACAGTGCATCCCATCACTCCATTGACTATATGAACATGTATTTGTGTGGAACCCATACACACACACAGACAGGCACACACACACACACACACGCATACAGGTAGTTATTATCATTCTTCTTTCACCTCTCTGTGCCCTTTTGCATATGCATGAAGCTCAGGCCATGTGCGAGGTTGCTCACTGTCAGCATGGGTTGAAAAGGCAAGGACACTAAAGAAGCAAGAACCATCATCTGCACGTGTGTGCGTGTAGGCGTGTGTGTGCGTGTATGTGTGTGTGTGTGTTTGCAGCAGATTTTCTTCCTATAACACTATACCTGTCAGATTGAGCAAAAAACACACTTTCACACAAACCCGGTGAATTTAGACACATACTGTGGGCAAGTGTGTGTGTGCAGAGGTTCTGACTGGTGACTCAGACAGGAATTAAAATAAAAAAGCATGTTAAGGGGACAGGAGGATTATGTGATTTGTCATCTTAAACACCTAAGCTTAGGTGAGAGAAACCTTAAACCGCGCCGCATCTATTTGTCGACACTTAACTGCCTTATGTTTCTTGCTTGCTTTTGCCGTGCACAAATCAGAGGGAGAGCCACACCGCTGGCCAACATCTGTTTGCGGCACACACAGATCTAGTCAAGCTGTAGAGAGCTGACAGTTTGATCAGGTTGAACTGAAGGATGTCTCTACTCAGCTGCATCCAGACATCTGTCCTCCGCTAAATGCAATGCCACTCGTCTAGTTGTTGATTAGAAGGATGTCTAATGATAAAACTTTAATTCTTAACAACACTGAAACTTCTGGTGGATACAGCAGCATTCCCTCAGGTACACAGAACCACACAGGACTGCTGGAGGAAACGCTACTCCCAGAAAAGAAGGAACATGCTACAATAACCTTTACTTTATAATCACAAGAATGAGGGAAATTATTTCAGAGTGTTCCCTTAATACCAATGTGTTTAAAGTTATATGTATACAAATCTTTTCATGAATAAATCCAACGTTTTACTGTTCGGCTTAACCCATTTCACAGTGTTACCTCTACTCCTATTCAAAGATTAAACATTTCCCTTAGCCCCATGTTCATAACTGTGAAGGCTACAGGTTAAAATACACTATATTACCAAATGATATCACTTGTATGCCTCCACACACAGATAAGCTTGAGTAATATCCCCTGTTAATCCATAGGGTTTAGCATGATGTTGGCCCAACCTTTTCCACTAAAACAGCTTACACTCTTCTGGGAATTTCTTCCACAAGGTTTAGAAATGTTTATGGGAATTTTTGACCATTCTTCCAGAAGAGCATTTATGAGGTCAGACACTAGTATCAGACAAGAAGGCCTGGATCTCTAATACATCCCTGAGGTGTTCTGCTGGGTTGAGGTTAGGACTCTGTGCAGGCCAGTCAATTTCTTTCACAACAAACTTGCTCATTTATGTGTTTCTGGACCTCGACTTTTGTACTGGTGGTCAGTCATGATGGAACAGGAAGAGGCTATCTCCCATGCTGAACATTTAACATAACATAACTTAATTTACTAATTGAAACACATAATACAGGTTAACCCAGAATGATGCTTTTCAGCCTTTATTTCTGTTATTTATGATGATTTTTCACTTGCAGCCGTTAAAAACATTTAATTCCTTGGGTCATCAGGGCAACACAATTTTTTTGTTCTCGAAAAGTACTTTTAATCAGACAAATGAACATTATGAAATGCAAACTATGTCAACATATTTTAGCTCTAAGTTGATTTTTAGAAAGTAATTTAAGAAACCCATTGTAAGCTTGATTTATCCACTTCAAAACAAGTTCGGAAGCATTTTTGAAATCCATCCATCATTAGTTTGTCAATACCCATCATCCATCTCTAAATTCATTCATCACCATTATGACTCCTGCAGCACACTTGTTGTTAAGTTGAGCGTTTACCTTTCATACGCAACACTTATTACTACTTTGCAACATCAGTCAACTGGCTTGTATTTGCTCTCCTGCATACATGTGCTGCTGCCTTTTGCTGCCGTTTGCTTTATAGATTGTCTTGATCGCACATTCTCTGTCTGCCCATCTGCCCTTTTGCCCGTCCACATGTCATCCATCCATCAGTTTGTCCACTGATTTATCATCTGTAATCCATTTGTCTGTCCATAAGCCATTCATCTCCTCACAGTTCAAGCTATTCAAGATTCCATGTTTAAACACTGCTCTCACTGAAACTATCTGCAGAAAATTAAAAGACAATTTCTTATTATCATATTACAGAGTTTAAGATGATAAATCTGAAACTACCACTTACAAAAGTGTTTTATTTTAACATTAAAACCCTACTTTTAGTGCAAAGCATCTCTACAGACTCTATGACCTTGGAAATTGGTTCATAGAGCACACACACACACACACACACACGCACACACACACACACACACACACACACACACACACACACACAGTGTGCTGAGTGCAGAAGCATCAGCTCTGTCATCGCCAGAGTAAACACAAGCAGCAAACACACACACACACATACACACAGAGAAGCAGGTCACCTTTGATCTGACACATACACACAAACAGGGAGCAAATAATGAAGACATGCTCGTGTGTAGGAAGTCATCTACTGCATGGTTCTGATACCTTCACACTGAGCCACAAACTGAGAGGTTCACCTTTCACCATCCAGCCTGACCAATATAGGAAGTGTTTTATACTCGCAGGGGTTCGATACTGTTGCTGCCCTTATTACTTTTCTGGTGCACTGCCAAGCCAGCCCTGTCAGTCCATGAATTTGGGTCACCCTCAGTATAGCTCTGAGGCAACAGAGGGGAAAAAAAAAAAAAAAAAACAAGCACACACAGCTTGTGTCTTCCTTTCTTCTTTTTATTTATTAAGATAGTAAAGCAAATTAAGAAGCCAGGGAAATTATGTGCTGTCACAGTGCTGGTTTCAAACATTTTAATGTTATTTAGGAACTCACACTCAAAGGTCTTTTAAGTTTCCAGAGCATCTGGAGCTTTCAGCTGAAGAGTTCACCCCTTTTCTGTGTTGGGTTTGTTGTAATTGGTAAAAAAAAAAAAAAAATCTCATTAATAGGTGTTGTCATGGCAAAAAAAAAAAAGTTTCTCTTTGGCAACACCACTAGCTCATACTGTTTGTACTTTTCTTTGTCATGTTTGCATTATATTGTAATATATTTCAAACATTATATGTGAAGCATTAATACCTTTGTTGCATATTTAAAAAAAAAAATGTTTCCAAGTAAATAAAAGAAACTGTTTTGTGCATAAAAATTATGCATCCAGTCCATACTACTTGTCTATACTGCTTGTATTTATCCTACAGTTTTCAAAATGGAAAAATCCTTACAATTCTGTCTAGTCTCATGTCTCAGAAAAAATTAAGGTTCAACAAATAACGTGTAATCCAACCTACCCCTGGATGTTTCTTCGCGTGCTGAATCATGTCCTTAATCATCTTTATTATTCCTCTGAAAATGTGTCCTCCTTAATAAAAGCCAAACCACATAAAACGAGGAACCAGCTGTTAGTCACTAACTGATGACCGTATCCATGTGAGATAATGTCTCTGTGCGGATTTATTGAAATAGTTTTTTGTTGGCTGACGTACAGTTTGTCCCCCAGAGCAGTGAGACCTGTTGCCAGTCTCCCAGCCGTCCTGCCTCCCTCTCGTATAAGAGAGAGGGTCAGAGGCGACAGGGAGACAGAGGCAGAGACGTAAGTCCTAATCCTCATAATCACATCTGTTCGAGTCACTGTATGTTTCTACTGCAGCTGTATGTTTCGAGTGCTCTGTGTCCTAAACTTTTTCTGTTTTTTTGCAATTTGGTAATGAAACAAGAGTGCAGAACAGTTTGTTATTGTTAACCAGTCACTGTTTGTATGTATTGGTCCTGCTTAAAACTTTCAAATCATCCCTCTGGAGATGCAAGAAAGTTTTTTTTTTTTTGTTTTTTTTGCAGTGCATCATGTCATCTCTAAGGAGGAGTTATACCAACAGCCAGCATGTCCCTAGGGTCCAAACCTTTGTTGTGAACATGGTAATGGCAATTGATTAGTCAATGGTGCTGCACATGCAGATTTTAAAGGTTCCCTAACAACCCCCTGCAACCTAATGAACCTAATGTAATTAATACCTTAATGCTATGCAGGGTAAATTGCACAACCTACTGCTGTTCTTTGCTTAAGGTAACTGCTGTGTTCACATCATTTATCATGCTTATGTGAAGAGTGCAGAGTCACTGTACTTTATTTGTCTCACATCGTCATGAATTTATGTTAATTTACAACTAAAATCTTTACTTGCATAAAAGTTTTGGTTGTAATGAGATAGCTGGTCTGTCACATAAAAATTATATTATATATGACAGACCAACACAAAGTAGTTTCTTGATGAAAGATGTTCGTCAAGAAGTTCATGGTAATTCTGGTCCCTCTGACAGCAAGTATTTAAGATCGCGAGTATTTAAAAAAACCCCACAATAAATCTTTGTAGTTTGCCACGAGCCAAACGGGGAATCAAACTGTTTGGGCTGCATAAAAATATGTGGAAGAAAACCATAACTCCACTTCAGTGTGAATACCAAACAATCTCCAATGTGAAACACGGTGGTGATGTAAATGCTTTTGGAGGAGACAGGGTAGGTGGTCAGATGATGAGATTATGGGTGGAGCTAAATATAGAGCAACTCTGCAAGAAATCCTGTTAGAGGATGCAGAATGCTTTACCTTCACCTTCTAGCAGGACAGCTCAATTCAGTTGAACTGGTATTTAAATTGCTATACAATTGGTGATTTACATGCCAGCAATTTGCAACAAATGTTGTCCTGAGGTACTATGCAAACAGTTCATTTGAATTCTATCATACATAGATCCTAATAAATCCTGGTTATCAAACAGGGCATTATATAATCAACCCCAGGCAGGTTGCATTGAGTCATTGACAGTGACTGTAAACAGAGTGCATTTATGTGCTTGAATGGCCAAGTGTTATATTCTCTGCATTTGACAGTAGGAATAAGAGGGCAAAACAATAAACAAAGCCCAGGAATTGAAAAGCCAGAAACAAAAAATGCATGAAAAGGCTTACATTTATAAAATAAAAAAATATATATATACTGCTCAAAAAAAATAAAGGGAACATTTCACTTTAATTTTGTGTGTGGCTCCAAATCCAGGCCCCCATTGGTTAATAAATTTGATTTCCATTGATGATTTTTGTGTGATTTTGTTGTCAGCACATTCAACTTTGTACAGAATATAGTATTCAATGAGAATATTTCATTCATTCAGATCTAGGATGTGTTATTTGAGTGTTCCCTTTATTTTTTTGACCAGTGTATATGAAAGACAAGAAAGGACCATTTGAGGATTGGAATATAAGAGAAAACTGGCAAACTAAATCAAGGGTTCACCAAAAAGAAGGAGCTACATAACAACTTTCTCTTTGCCACCATTGGACTGTGACATAACCTTCGTCGTGAGCTCAGACAGTCCCCACATTGCCAATTAGTCACCATTACTAGCACCCCTCACAGCTTTATGCTGTGATGATCAGAGGGGACATAGTGGTGCCCACCAACAGCTGCAGGAGGCCCAGGGCCAACAGAAAACAAAGAAAAGCCTCACCCAAACCACACACGAGATTCTGAATATAAAAACAAACCAACATTCATTAGAGAATCTGAGGCAAGAACTTCTGTGAAGGTGCTCTCCATTCAATCTGCCTGAGTTTGTTTGGATTAACGTATTTTTTCCAAAGAATGGTGACCAAAATTGTATTTTTCTGTATGTCCACAGGAGGTAGGGACATGATAAACAATATACACATGCCATTGTTGAGTTTACTCTATCTGCATCACTTGAGATACCCCCATTTTACCCACTTTTAACTTGTGCCTGCTGTATTAAAGTCGCATAGATGTTTGGGAGTGATTTATGCTGCGCTGCCTTCATACAGCTATCTTATGAGTCCCCGTAAGTTGTTTCACCCGATGCTTTTTGGTAGAAAGAATGCTATTTCTGTGTACTACATGTCAAAGGTAATGGGTGTAATTTTTCACCCAGCAAGGATAGGGAGATTGATGAAGGCTGATGGGGAAGGAAAGGTGCTCAACAAAAGAGGTTTGAAGGAAAATGAGATGCATTAAGACGAGAGAGGTGAGAGAAAATGTCGATATGCGCTCTCCCATTCACTCATCACTCTCTCTTATTGTTCTCCTGAGCAGATTGCAAACCGAGTGTTTCAAAGAGACAAAATGTAGTATTTAAATGCGTTTCCTATTGGTGATAATGCTAAGAGGAAGGGTGGCTTTAATGAGATTTTCTTCTTATGAATTGATTCAGCACATGGAAACTGTCTAGAGTCCTGACCCCACCCTGTTTGCGGTTTCCCATAACCTTCATTAAAGAACCCGGGATTCACCTTTTAGTAAATTGTTTTTACTGCTCTTCAGTCTCTATAGGTTACTTTAAGACTGCTCTGTGGCTCACGCATTTAGTTTTCTGTAAGGCATAACATGGCCTAAAATTTACATAGAGACACTGGTTCGTTCGTATAGTTTAATGTAAAAAGGTTGTGAACAGCTGCTGGATACAAATTGATACGTTGGGTAATATTGATGATAGTTTTATACCTACCAGAGGCCCAAACTTTGTGGTGGGCAAATTAAAATTATGGCTGGAAATTGCATTCTGTGATAGCGCTGATATACCTTCACATATTATTTTTAAAAGGTTAAAAATGGTTTGCGAAAGTTGGTGATCTTAAAAAAACAGATTTGACCCAAATATCTCTAAAACTGGCCATCTGTGGGATGTACTTGACGAACATCAATTCAAAGAGCTCACATTAACAAACAAAAATTTCAGTAGAAGTCCTGTTCCAAAGCTCGATTCATTTTATTTAGTATCATGTAAACAATTTTACCACAATGACTAAAATGGATGCTATTATCATAACTCCTGTTGTTGCTGCTGCTGCTGCTGCTGCTGACGGCTCGGGGCTATTCTGTTCAGAAGACAAGTGATGTGTGTGACTTTGGGTCAGGTCAACACTTTATGCATTAATTTGTTATGTTATGACTAGACAGTATAAAAAAAAATATCAGCATTGTATAGGTGTTGGTATTTTAAAACTTTTTTTGATTATGTAATGACATAAGATGAGTATATAATATCAATCATTTTGAAAATTCATCCACAGAAATGCTGACAATGCCCAGAAAGTGAGTCTACATCACACCGATATTTGAAGCCTCAGCATTGGCTGCATATGCATTTTGGAATTGATTTTATGGTGCAGTATGTATATTCTTATGGTTTTAAATCCAACCTTTCTGCCAGATCAGGATGGATATATTTGTTTCTGTGTTTCCTCCATGCAAACTTGTGTTTCCTCGTAATTATTTGAATTATCTGTTTATATATTTTTCATTTCTCTTACATATTTTTGGTTATTTGTCTGCTTTGACTTTCTGTATATCATATTACAATCCATTAAACTGTACGAGTAAAATTTCTGGTGGTATGACTTACTTGCAGAATCTGTAATTAGCTAAACACATTTTTATTATCAATATATAAATATTACCTATTTATATCCACAAAATAGACAATATTTTCAGTCCAGAGAGTCTTTTTGATGCTGAATTATTGAATGAATAGACACATGAGCTCAACAACAAATATATTTATTGTCTTTAATCTGTTATTTAGGTTTTTCAATTTGTGCAATGTGTTATACTTATTCAGTTTTAAAACAATCAATCAATCAATCAAATTTTATTTGTATAGCACATTTCAGCAGCAAGGCGTTTCAAGGTGAATAACATAATTAAAAAAACAAAATAAAAACAGCATGTGACATTGAATGTGTTTCAGGAGCCCTGGATGATTCACATAGCTTCTTTAAAAAAAAATACTTTTTTAGAAATGTGGATACTGACATTAGCAATGGAAAAACATGTTTTGCACTGGTTTAGTATTTAAGGCTTGAATAGCTTTGGTGACAGACCAACTTCTTTTGCACAACTTGCACACAACAATAGTCAATACAAAAGTTTTGACTTGGGATTTCTGTATAGCAAAAAATTAATCGCATTCAAAATTTTAACCTGTGCAATGAAAAATTAACACCTTAAAGTTACTCGCGTAAAAATTTAATGTTTTAATGTTTCCAAGTTCAAATTACTAATCATTAAAAAGTTTGTCACATTTTTTTAGCAGACAATTGAAAATATTTAAAAATACATATTTCTTTTGCTCTATTTCTTGGACCTTTCTTCCAACTTGCACACATGGTTAAACACACATCTGTTGCGTAATATTCCTGAAGTTCGCCTTCTGACCCGTCACACACATCATTAGAGTTTCTATAAATTTTCAACAAGCTTTTCTGTTGTTCAAAGAAACCAGAGAGTAATTGGAGCCACATGTCTTTAGACACATCTGAGGAATACGGGAGGCTTTTTCAAACCAGGTCTGTCACCTTGGACAAACAAAGAGTGACCCAAACATGTGAACCCACCCGGATATCCTCCAGCTAACATATGACTGTTTTTGTGAGGAAAAACTCTTTGGTTTTTACTTCTTACATGTAAGAATTACGACAATTTTCCTGTCACACATACATACTTTTAAAGTTTAGGCCCAGTAATTTCAGGCTTAAAAATCACATTGATTTTCTGTCGGTTTTGTGATTTTGATTATTGTGAAAGCATCCAGATTTTGCACCACTCTTCAAGTCCACCCACGGTGATTTGTACATGTAACCTGTAGTGAGGATGTCAAATTTTGGTCAAATTTCCATTATTTCAGATAGAAAAATTTTTGTCATTACAGTACAATATATTCTAACATCATATTTTTGACAAAAAGCACATATATTTCTCTCAGATAATTTCCATCCTTTTTGGCATGGTTGCACAACTGGCACTGTTGCCTTGCAACAAGAAGGCCTTGGGTTTAAATTTCGACCAGGAGACTCTCTGCATGTAGTTTACACGTTCTCCCTACACATGCATGGGTTTTCTCTGGGTACTAAAGATTTCATCCACAGTGCAAAAACATGATTGTTTGGTTAATTAGTCTTCCTACATACATAGTGAGTGTGTGCATGGTTGTTTGTTCTGTGTGTTTCCATGTTGCCCTATGATGATCTGGTGACCTATACAGGATGTAGTCTGCCTCTCACACAATGACTGCTGGAGATAAGCACAACCTCCAACTCCCTTAAGACAACCTAAGGCTATAAGTGGGTATAGAAAATGGATTGATCAACTGATGGGTTTCCATCTCGTTTGGTTTAAAGCAGGCCAGGAGTTCAGAAGCAGAAGGGAGTGTGATGATATGGGTCTCCATGTAGGTAGGAAGTAGTGTAGCAGCCTTTACAAGTTAGTAAACGCTGGAGTCTTTGAATCTTAAGACAGCATGACTGATAAAAAACATAATGAAAAAATATCAAGTTTTGAATTAAATTGAAGGGTGTTATTTGGACCTTCAGTGCCCTTTTTACACAGTCCTTTGATAAATTTGAATTGTTTTGAAGTAGACACCACAGAAACTGTGTGCTGTACAGTTTGACTAATCAGTAGATGAAATGTTTGCAGCAGCAACAGCATGAGATCTGATTTTTAAACACCACCGATTTTTTTTTTTAATTTTACTTTATTTTATACAAATCCTGGACAAGAATTATACAAAGTAGAAGTTGAGAGGAGTGTACAACATCTGTGGGGAATTATCCATCTGCAAATGATCTGGTTTTAGTTTGTTAAAGTCAGTGAAAATGTAGAAAGTCATAGTTAGACTGTGACCATCGTCATTTGTAATTTCTCTGAGCAGAAGGTGGAGGAGAAAGTTGTTTTTAAAGCAGATGCATTTCAGCTAATAACCATGTGTGCCTGTGAGCATGAAAAACATCCCAAGCTGTTAAAAAAAATAAATAAACACCAGCCACCGGTAGTGACAAATTGTTTCAAACATGTGCACAGATGCACACGTTTTACATCTCAACTGGCACACGCACAGAGTTAACCAAAACTAGTGTTTTAATAACATGCAGGATGTTTTTTTTTTTTTTTTTTTTTTTTTTTTTTTTTAAGTAGGGAAGTAGTGCATTTTAAATCCCGACACAGTAAGCAGCCGATGCATTTCACACCACAGAGGTTTGGATGATGGTCACAACTTTGTGTGCCCAAAACCGGGTCCCGTGAGTTCTGAAATTGCTTTGATGCATATTTCAAAAGGACTGTGACATGAATGCCAAAAAAAAATAAAAAAGACATTGCCTCCCGTTCCTCCAGACACGACACACAGTATCTTCATCATTTGTCTTTTGTCATTTATCTTTCTCGACTGGGTCTGAATTCTTGGAGCAATTTTATTTTAAGTTCTGTGGGATACTGATACTTGAGTGGATACTGCTGAAGAAAATGACCAAATTGAAAACTTGAGTGTAAATCCATCAGGTGACAGAAATCTTTTTGTTGGCTGTTTTTACATTAAAAACATTTCCCTACAGCTTAATTGAGTAGATAATTACCGCAGTAAGTGATTTATTGTGCCACGCTATTTCCTTCCATTTATTGTTTTGCTATTTAAATAAATAAAGCTGTTTTACCGCAAGGCTTATTCAGATATACAAAGTTCATGGAATTTAAATTGATTTAATAGAAATCAATGACCATAATATAACTAGCATAATATGTTTTCATATTATGATGTTGCATCCTAATAGGTTAAATAAATTAAATAACAAGAACTACTGAAAGAGTATAAAAACGAAAACGTCTCGCAAGGGATTGGCCTTTATTTGTCTAATTATTATAATTAACAACAGCAGCATAGGTTTTCATGGATATGTATCAGGTCAGTGTGGAATAAAAGCCTTCGCTTTATGTAATATTGAAATTTGCATCATATTTTAGCCACCTGTAGCCCCTGGGCAGGTGGGAAAAGTTGAAAATACAAACTTAAACAGTTCACTAAAGCTATAGCTGTATGCTAAATATTCTTAAATGTAAAAAGAGCGATGGAGAGTTTCAACAGTTTAGCCAATAATTTTCACATTCCAAACCAACACCTTTCCAAGCTGACCACAGTGCAAAGGTTCAGCATGAGAAAGAAAGGCAGTTTGAACATGAGAGAAACCATGTTTACAGTTGCAAAGAAAAATAAACCCCCACATGTTTTTATAGATAGCTATAAGAAAAACACTTATGAATTAATGGAAACTGTACTGTTTCTCTGAAGCACGATGTCTCATCTCGTCACAGAACAAAATAAAAGATGAGTCATCTTATGTCTTTTCACAGTGAAGTTGCTGGAGGCATTTGGACACAATATCGTTTAATGTTTTTTTCTTTCATCATTACATTTCTTTAAATTACATAAAATTGTACATGTGTCCCGTGAAAACATATTTAGAATGTAAAACATAATAGCAGCAATTGATTTATTCAAAAACATCTCGGTGTGTGTAAATATTTACACAACTTAACTAATACTTATTCCTTGCGACTACTTAATATGTTTGCAATAACTTTGCAAGCAGCTTAGTTCTGATAAATGTACAAGATTAAATATGGAATGACATTGCCACTTATAAAAAAATAACACAAAATTGTTAATCCAATCATACTTTCAGAGAAGAGACGTTCATACCTTTTGAATTTGTTTGTAATTTCAGCTCCATGTGTTTAACACATGCGCTGCATGTGCTAAAGCGAAGCAAAAACACATTAAAAGGCGAGAGACAGTCAGCTAAATCATTTATAAGTAGTTTTCTTCTCATTTTCATCATCCTCTTTGACAACTTGACTTTACCGGAAAGTTGTCAGTTACCAACAAACAGCAGTGTTTTTATTTCTGAGCACATGACTATTGAACCAACGCAAACATATTCTACAGCAGATTCTGCATAAGATTATCTGTATTTTTTTTTTTTTTTTTATAAGAGGAAAACTTTTCCAGCTGCATTACAGATTGACTGGAGTGTCATAAATTCTACCAAATAGCCTAATATCATAATATTATAGGCGACGTCATATCTGAATGTGAGGAATAATAGCCTTTCCTCCTTCTGTCTGCAGGTCTTGATGAAAACCTAATTTTATTGCCACAATCATAATGGAATTATCTCCAGGTGTGAGGAGGGCATTTAATGAAATCATTACAAAGGATTACTTGCTCTTTTTCATGGTCTTATTAAAAGAGCCTTTGTGATTGGAGGCAGAGTGTGAGAGGCTGTTTTTTTTTTTTTTCACACTCCACTCTGACTGATTGCATGTTTGTCAGGCTTGCGGCTGCACAATTTGTGGCATAAAAGCCTGCAGGGAGTCATAAGATCTGATTGGGAATTTTGGGGGGAGGGGAAGAAGAAGGGAAGGAAAAAAATTGTATTGGCTCCTGCTGTATTGATGTTTGAACACGGGGCTCTAATTTTCTAATTATCATTTTTTCAAAAAACACTTTTTTTTTCTACTGAACGTTTGTCTTTGATGCATAATTTATCTTTTTAGGACAATGGAGTTTCTTTTCCTCTTGTGTCCATCCCTCTCTCTGTCTGACTTCCTCTCAGTGACCTTCTTCATGAATTTCCTTCCAATTTTTCTCTATCTACCTCTTCAAGCTCATCTACTTTTTATTAACAGCCATCTTACTCCATCCCTCTCAGTATTGAACTGTATTTAACCTCCTCTGTAAATCCTTTTCCTACTTTGCCGCGGGGACAGTGGCGTACACTATGGATGTTAAGTTTAATGAGCAGCACAGCCACATCACTGCAGAATCGTCGTTCATAATTCTTTTGGATTGAATCTTGGATTGTAAAATCAATGCCTGCTTGCCCCTTTGCTCACTCCTGGTTGATATTTCTTTATATGACAAAGCAACTTTGTTTCTCCCCTCAACTTGTGTTGCCCCGAAGATTGACATACATCAGTGTTTGATGGGGAATCTATCTTTATTTGGGTCTGCTGCTGTTAAACGTAATAAACTTGTCTTTTATTAATCCCAAAGGAAAAATTGATTGTTGCATTTCATTGTTGAACACAAGAAGAATGTTGTGTTGCATTCCTTCTTCCTGAAGGCCAGCATAGACAGTTACACTTCAGCATGACTTTCTTCAGCCCTTTTCATTAAATACGTATAGACTGGGCCTGAGATGCTTTCAAATGAGCCAGAACAGCAGGGTAGCCCCTCTGACACGGCTTGGAAAGACACAGAGTTGGTGGTTATTATACAGCTCTGTTTAAGTGCTGTTTCCTGTATTTGCTCCCATTTTGAAAAACATATAACTCATTTCTCAAAGACATGCTGTGTCTTTGATGTACAGAATATTGGTTTTGAAAGGCTATGTTCAAAGGGACCCATTGAAATAACTTTTAGACAGGTATTTAACATACTTTTTTATTAAGCTCTCATTTCTGTATTAGATATGTTTTTTTATTAGTCGGATGTAATTATTCTAATGTTAAATGTCATATTTTCATTAGCTGTTATTGAAGAATCGTCAACAAAATTGTTAACAGAAATAAATGGTTGAAAACATTGGGCAATGTAGATACTGTAGTATGACTGAAATAAATGTAATATTAATTAAATTGTATGATAACACCATTGTCATAACCATGTACATCCACAACCACAGAATGAGTTAATCAAATGATGACCCAGATTCTTGTCTAAAGGTTAAATCAAGACTTTATTCACTGGAAATTAAGGTAGAAAGACAAACTTCTTCAGAATTCAGACTAAAAGTGGCTGTGCCAGTTTTGTGAGTTCATCAGTAGCCCCCGGTGTGTCGTTTTTCAGGAACTCATAGTGCTTGTGCTGCTGCGTTAAGCCAAGAAACTTTGCCGAACACCCAAACATCCTTGTATATGGTCAAGATATTTGAAGTAAGTAACTTTTAAAGCACGACTATTTGACATACATCAGTGTTGTATCTCAAATACAACACTGATGTTGTATTTGCTCAACCAGGAGTGAGAAAAGGGGCAAGCAGGCATTGATTTTACAATTCAACTTGTGTTGCTCCGAAGATTGACTGAGACAAATGTGGACTCTGCTTTATTGTCATGATTGTTTCATTACTGTTATTTGAACTGAGCAATCAAAAAACCACGAGCTGACCTTAACTGACAGCCCACAGTTAACACCAATATACCTGCATTCCCATCTTTGTTTTTTTACAGACAACAGGATTTGTTCTGGAAGTGTGTTTTTTTTGTCTGGTAAAAGCACAAACTGAGAGCGTGACGCACATCTGTTTGCAGCTGTATCAGACTGTCAACCCTTACGTTTCTCAGAATGGCCTATCAGGAAGTCAGTCAGCAGCATGACAAGTCAGCACATGGTCAAATAAAGAATGGTCACAGCAGGGTCCCGTCCATCATGAGGCATCACATTATTAACATCATTAAGTCTGCAGCCGCCGTTCCTCTTGCCAGCTGCCATTTAATATTTTACACTCTGATTAAAGCATAATAAAGCAGCAGTCGCCAAGTGACATGCAGCTTAATCTCACCGTAAACATCAGAAAAACAAAAGGCAACCTAATTATTGATTACAAGGATTCAATTTGAAAGAAACAACTTGTAATGAAATTATGTGCAAGAGATTTTAAAAAAAATACAATGATGGCATTACTTATGAATAGAAAAATCCATAATCCATGTATGAGCATCTTAGCAAACAAAATTAAATTAAATGACAGAAAAACAAACTTTCATGTCAGTGCGTGACAGGTGGACTCGGGTTTTTTTTATAGTCTTCTTTCCCCATCATACTACATCCTCAGTCTTGTTTTAATTACATTTACATTAAATGCAATTTTAGCCATTTTTTATTGAAGTTCTACTTTTATGGATAATAAAAAAGAAGCTTTTATTGAAGTTCAACTTTTCTGAATAATTTTAGCCATTTTTTTATTGAAGTTCTACTTTTATGAATAAACAAAAGCTGCCTGCTTTTGTTTATTCAAGAGCAAAGTAGTGTCAAACTGTTTGTTTTTATTTGGCACTTTGATGATATTTTGTATTTTGAGTAAATTATGGTCGAGAGCAAAGCAGGTATGGATACTCAAGATGTCACAAATGAAGGATATTTGTGCCCTATCTGGTGGAAAATCAGTTTTGTGGTGTTATTTGTTCAACATTTAATACCTTGTGTTTCACAAACATCACATTGTCATAGCTTAAATATTGTCTTTTTGATCGACCGAGGTCGGAGTTAACTCAAATTTTTGATGGTCCTTCCTTTTTGAATAGGTTTTGACAAAACTGTGACCCTAAAACGGAAGCGTGACCTGAAAACAGATTTATTTATTCCATTAAGTTTCACAAACCTATTCAGAAATGTTCTACTGGCGATAAATGAATTCAAGTCCTTGATCAGCTGACTAAAAATCCGACCGATAAATAACCTCACTCACACAAAAATAACTAGACTGCTGCTTAATTTGTAGTCAAGTAAAAACAAGTCATTTTTAATTGGTTAAGCTTCTTTTTTATTATTGTGTGGGTGGATAGTTTCCATTTTTTTTTAATAGTTGTTGAGATAAGCAAGAAAGACTTTACATGACGATCTGACTCAGAAAAAAAACAAAAAACGTTTTCACTGAGGTTAGAAATAGGAGTCATCAAGAACTGCAAATCTTGTTCACAGCTGTTGTCAAACTGAGATGAATGGGTCTGCCTAACTACTCAGGAACAATGTTTAAAACAGAAAATGAATCCAGGTTTTGAATAAACGTGTTAAGCATTTGCCTACAGTCTGGTCAGCACTTATTCCCCTTAGCCGAAGAACGGAGGGGAAGGGGTTGTGTGGTGGAGCAGCGCGTGGCAAGAAATCAGGCACTCAGCAGCTCCACAATACCCCATTAGTCTTCATTTTCAGCAGGACATGCAACAGGGCCCTTATGTCTTAAAGAACAAACTAAAATTTATTGGGCTGGCTAGTTTGAGCTAATTGAAAGAAATTGTCTGTCTGCTTGCCTTCCATTAGGTTTACAGCATGTAGTGAGTCAGGCCTGGTTGATGATATGGGGCCCGAGCTTATTGCCCTCTGCTCATCACCCCAGCCCGGTTTCATGTTAATGGTTTGATCCATGCTCACCCTCCACTCAGCAGACAGTCTGAGCAGAGGGAATGATTCAAGGAGGAATTGTTTAGAAAGGATTTATGAGATTTGTTCATCATAAAGTGTGAGACAAACAGAATAAAATTGACAATGGCAGTTCAGTGATTGTTTAGCACTGAGTGTCTGTACTTGTTGTGTCCTTTGTTCGGTTTTCTCCCAGAGCTCAAACAGTGATTAGGAATGATTATCTGTTACACAGTGAACCAGGACATTCCCTTACATAGCTGGTCTTCCTGGAAGTTGTTGTTAATTTCTCAACGTATCATTGGGTCTAAGTTTTTGGAGGGAAATTGTTTGGGTCTGCAAAATATTATTCAGTTTACACAAGACTTGAGACCGTCTCCCGAGGCATTGTGGAGGGGGTGCTGGGGAATGCTTTTTCAGGCTTTCTGATACAAGTTCTCAGCTCAAAGTCAGGCTTGTTTCTTTTTAGTGTTGGTCTCCTCCATAGCTACGTCTTGACTCCAAAGCTGTTTTTGGTCTTTCTGGACAGAACCTGAAGGTGTAGTTGTTGACGCAGAATGAAAAACCATATTTCCAGGTGTGTGAACATCCACTATTATCTGCAGTTAAAAACTGTTTACATTTCTTAGCAAACAGTTTCGGTTCTTAGTGCGATTTGATGGGGGAGTCACACCTTAACATGGAAATAAAACTGGGATTGGCTGGATCTATAGCCAAGTAAATAATATTTATGGTAGGACACTAAATTTGCCACAACTGGTCACTCCGGCTCATTATTATGCTGGTCTGTAACCGTCCACCCCTTAAACTGCTTATAATACTATAATAATATAATAAATGAAATAATACTCATAAGAGGACAGTGAATTTGCCACTATTGGCTCATTATTATGCAGGCTGTGTGACTCTCTACCTGCTTAAAATGCAGTTCTCACATGATCCCCAGACAGAAAATAATAATAAAAAACACACAACGTTCACTAATGACCTTTAAGTTAAAGTTCTTTTTTTTAAAATAAATTAATAAATTAATTAATGAATTAATTCATTAATTCATTAATGAATTAATGAATTAATTCATTAATTCATATTAATGAATTAATATGTAATTGACATTACATTGACATGTAAATACATGAGATACTACTCTAGTCCTATTGGCAGGTTTATGTTTATTGAATATATACATTTTACAACATGTACTTAATTGCTTTTGTTTTGGCCCAAACGTCACAAGAAACACACTGAAACATACACGTTATAATTTAAAATAGAATTTCAGGCATAAACCTTGAAATTAAATGTCTTGTTTTTGGTTTTTTTTTTGCCTTAGTACTGTAGTTGGTGTACTTAGATCCAGAAAACACCTGCTGGTCATTTGTTGCAGTGAATCCAGTCTGCTTTAAAACCCCTGCAAAGGTCACAGAGTTCCTTGCTGTGAAATGAGGGTGCTAAACCACCTGAGCTTCCTAAACCTGACCCCCAAGTAGGGTGTGTGGTTTAGGAACCAGATAGATGAGAACCTGTGGTTTAGGAACCTCAGGATAATCTATCCTGCTTGAAGACGTTGTGGCTCTTTTGGAGTATTTGGCCCTCTTAGCCAAATCACAACCTTCATATGCAACATCTGTGTGCTGATTTAAAAAAAATAAAAACTGCAAATCCAGCAATTAAAATAAATAAATAAAAATGAAATTGAATGGATCAGAGAAAAAGTGAAAAATCAAATTATCTCTATATGTGTTTATATTCTTTATCTGCAGATCTGAAGTGAGTCATTCACGAAGCTCGGACTGTTTGACAAGTGTCAGACTGCTGGGTTAAACTTGCAAACATAATCCACACCTGCCAAAAACCACTTTAACAACTCACACCTGCTGCCTCCAGTCTGTCGCTGCAGACTAGATAAACTCCCATTCTCTCCCTCAGCTCGGTTCTAATTACCAACATTTAGCAGCGGATATTCCAAATCCAGCTTCACTGAGAATATATGGAGGCAGTGCACAAACGCTCAAATGCACACACACAAAAATAAATAAATAAATAAATATTTAAACACACGCATGTCTGGTGAGAAACTGACTGGCAGTGGTGTTTAAAATAATAAGATGCAGCTGTTGATCGTAGCGACTGTCTCCAGGTTTACTTCCCTGTGGCCTCGATGGCAGCAGAGGAACCGTGATGAAGGCAGACAGCTGACAGGTGCTCCAGGATGCTGCTGCCATCAGGTGCATCTGCTAAACTTAACTCCGAGACAGGAAGACGTAGAAGAAGGGGGGGAAACAGCAAAGGAAGAAGGGAGGAGAGAGTGGGAGTTAGGGGGGAGAAGAGGGAGAGAAGAGAGAAGAGTGGCCAGAGAGAAAAACAAAGAGGGGGAAGGGTGTAAAGATAAAAAAGGAGGCATACGTGTGTGCAGTGTGTGCTCCTTGAAACTTTACGCCCGAGCTCTGTGTAAAGAAATTCACAGGATTGCTTTGAAGGTGCGAGGCTGCGGGTGCCCCTTCGTCTAGACACTGACACTCTGAAGGGCTAACAAGTTTACTGAGCAGGTCAGGAGATGGAGAAGAAGAGCATGAAAGAGAAAAAGGGGGAGATAATGGGCACGTGCAGGAAATGATGGAGAGGGGATGGGAAGGAGAAGTAGGAATGATAAAAAATTAAATAAAGGAGGAGGGAACGAAGGTGGTTTGTCAAGGAGCGAGTTTTAGTGTGTGCAAAGTATGTGTGTGTGGCTGAGGATAGGTATTTGCCATATGTTTATATTCTACTGCCTGTTTCAGCACTTTACAGCTACATGCCTTCCAACTCTTGTCCAAAAAAAAAAAGAGAGAAATCGGGCAGGGTACGAGTACACAGCTTTAACGTGACAGCGGTTATGCTCTCTGTGTGTCTCTCCCTTCAATAAAAGGTACACACCCCGGCGCCGAGGCAGGGGTTTGAGCCCTTCATCAAAGCAAAGGCCGAGCACAGATCAAGTGTTCACGTTTTGACACAATGTGACTCTGGTCGAGCTAAATTTGACATTGAGTGTAACCGAGGAGTAGATCTTACAGACTTCTATTCTCTTGTATCTCCTGCTTTTTTGGGGGGGGACATTCCTAAGACGCAAATGTGTATCGGTGAGCAGGGAGAGGAGTCTGATGGAGCCTGGCGCTTTGCAGGTAGCCCGACAGAGTGGCTCGGAGCACTGTCACCAATTTGTTCCTAGCCATGGGGGACATGCAGGGGATGGAGAGGCAGTGGCAGCTCCCTGTCCTCATCATGGCTAATGAGGCCTCGGCTTCTCCTACTTCCTCTGTGTGTGTGCGTGTACGTGTGTGTGTGTGTGTGTGTGTGTGTGTGACAGCAGTTTGTAGAAGTTTGTGTCAGAGTGCTGCCAAAGCTCCTCTTTCTGAAAAATTGTGGCTGGTATCTGACTCAGACCAGCGTGTACTCTTATATACAAGTCTTCTTTCTGAATAATTCACCTGATCAAGACACACACACACACACACACGCGCGCATACACACAGTGGAAAGGAGGGAACAGGTCTTGTTCAAGGCAGGTACGATTCAATACACAATTCAGGAACATCACACCAGCTGAGACTTTCTAGGTTGAATCATACAGTAAATGCTTAAGAAATCAAGACAAAGGAAACAGGGAGGCGCCTGCTGTGTTAGCCGAAAGAAAACCTGCACAGTGTATTATGATCTGAACCTTTCAGTAACAATCAGCCGACCTTTAACTTGTTTCTAAGTGTTATTCACTTGTCTGTTTTGCACAGAACTTTCTAATTTCATGATAGTATATTATGCTGCAATGTGACATGTTGCCATATTTTATCTTATTCTTATTTTTTTTTTTTTTTCATTTTTGATAAATTTACATTTTATGCAAGTCTGCATGCTTCCATTTGACTTGCACGTTGCTGTTGGTACACCTGAATTTCCTCATAGAGGGACAATAAAGGATATTCTATTCTATTCTATCCTATTCTATTCTATTCTATGTGTTGAAGCCTTGAAATAAACACAGCTTTATCTGTAGGACAGGAGCTCCCCTGTGTGTTCAAAAGTCGGAAGCGCAGTGTTTTTCTTACTTTTGGTTAAATCAAGAATTACTTTGGATCTTTCTTTAAAATGCAAAAGAAATGCAGAGGTAGATAAAGAAACAATTATAAAAACAAATTCTATTTTAGTAACCTGCATTCTTATGTTTTGATGCTGTCTTTGATGTCAGCTGTTTTTTTTCTCCATAAGATGAAACTGACTCCTGGCATTCATTTTCCAGAATTATATTATGATTGTTACTAAAAATGTAAAACAAACAAAAACAAGAAGGTGAAGACAATTTCTAAAGCAAACCACATCCAAAGAACTGCAACAATCTCTAGTAATTAGACACAAAGGAACTCATAAAATTTGCATTGTTGGAATCTTATGAGTATCTAATAGTCGACAGCAGGAGTGGACAGTACTGAAGAATATGTGGAAAGTCAAAAGGGTCAAAATTCTTCTGGTTGTTGCTTTGAATACCAAATGGTCTATAATAATGTCCTTCATTTGTGCTTGGAAGTCAGAATTTACAAGATCCAAGTCATAACACTTAACTGGATTTATTCTTTAAGTCTAATTTCCAACTTGGAAAGTTAAAGGTTAATTATTATAGTCGTTTATGTTGCAGGAATAAACACAGCTGATGGTTTATAATTCAGTGATACACATAGATTGAGCATCAAAACATTGGTTTGTGATCATGTTTCTTTTGTTTGAATGACCAGAATGCAGAAAAAAAACATGGACATCTAATGCGCCACCTGGTGATCAAACAATGTCACAGCAGGTGAGAATCAAATGTGATTTGTCTAATTTTAGAAAATGGGTCCGAAAAATTTCACTTGGTTCTGTACTATAAGCTTTAAGGCCAAATAAATAGAAACAAAACTTCTTTTAAAAATTATTTTATTTTGGTTTGGTATTGAAATGAGAATACAAATCCTACTTTTACGAATATATAACTTGGCATTTTTCTCATTGTTTTGTCTTGTTCAGAATCAAGACAACAAAATCAAAGTACATACACAACCATGACCGATACCTTAAACCAGGGTAACACAATGTTTTTGTTTCTGGGTTTTTTATGTGATTGCATTTTAAGTTTACACTATATTGGTAATTTCACCCTCTTGATCTTTTCATACATTGAAAGTTTTTGACTGTCACTCACAGATAATTTAATTTAGAAAGGGGTCAGATAGGAGGCATTTTGTAAGAGTCAACCATTTATAATTATTTATCTTAAAAAAATTTAAGACATCAGTTGCACAAAAAAGTGATACTCAATGGTTTTAGTATGGGTTTAGAACTGCAGAAAGTAAAGTTCAATGCAATTATGCCAAAAATATAAGATATTTAATTTAAT
>NW_006801003.1:39702-45724 GCF_000485575.1 Poecilia formosa | reverse complement strand
CTTTGCAAGTGTTAGAAGACTAAGGTGTGACATAATGAGTTTTTAAAAATGAACTTGGTCAAAGTAGAAATTTATTGCTTATACACTGAATTTGGGGTTTTCTTTACCTTTACACCACAATCATCAAAATTATGGGAAAGAAAGGTGTGGAATCTATCACTCTGGTAATGATTCTGTATGAGTTTAACTTTTTGAGATAACTGGCAAAACTTTTCACTTCTATGCAAAGTTTTTTTTTATGTACATACAGAGTTAAGATCTTTGTTTTTAAATTGGACTTTAAATAAAGGCCTGACTTTGTATCACTAATTTCTAATAGAGGAAGAAATAGAAATTTCTTCCTTCTCTTGTTTGTCCAAATTGTTTAGAGGAGCTTGGCAGGGTTGGATGAAAATAGCAACCAGTGGAGGAAGCACAGACAGTGAAGCCAACATGGAATTCTCTATGGAAAAAGGTCCAAAGAACCTGTTCTTTAGTCCAAAGGATGAATTTATGTTATTTAGTCAAAGCAGAAGCAGGTTTAGCAGGCAGGGCAAGGGTGAGTTGAGTTAGAGTAGGAGCTTTGAAAGTTGTGATTTCAGAGCCACTACATGTAAAAATGAAAGGGCACCACCGGAAGAAGCATCTGTTTATTGTTCCGAAGATGGAAGATGGCTCTAATGTATGCGACTGGACGACGGCCTCCTGTTGTTTCCTGAAGGAGAACAGCTCCCAGACCCTTATCTGAAGCATCAGTCTGTAATATAAACTCTTCTTCAAAGTTAGGACTGTACAATACAGGTTGCTTACTTAGCGACTGCTGGATGTCATAAAATGCCACCACTGCCTCCCCGGTCAACTGCATATAATTGGGAGAGCGGGTTCCCGTCATATCTGTGAGCAGAGATGCCCTGCTGGAGAACTGTGGAATAAAATGACAGTAAAACCCAGCCATGCCCAAAAAGATCTTAGTTGCTTCCTTGTTTGGGACAGTGGGCATGATTCCATCGCCTTCACTTTATTAATTTGTGGCCTGATGACCCCTTTGCCGATGACATGTCCAAGGTATTCTGTCTCAGCAACAGCAAAGATGCATTTTGATGAGTTCACAGTCAACCCTGCTGATTGAAGAGAACCCAGGACAAGGTGCAGATGTTCCAGATGTTCCTCCCAGGTGGTACTGTAAATGACATATCATCCAAGTAAGCAGCAGCAAAATAAGAGCAGTTATGCAACACCTGATCCATTAGCCGTTGGAAAGTGGCTGGAGCTCCATGCAACCCAAATGGTAAGACTGTAAAATGGAAAAGGCCCCATGGAGTCCTGAAGGCAGTGAACTATCTGGACCGTTTAGTGAGGGGAACCTGCCAGTAGCCCTTACACAGATCCGCTGTAGTCAAGTAGCTTGCTTTTCCCAGACGTTTGAGCAGGTAATCAATTCTGGGTGTTGGATTGGAGCAGAGCCTAATGCTTCCATCCTTCTTAGTGTAACCCAGGGTAAACAACTGCCCTTAATCCTGCTTTTGCTGCTCCATTAGTTAGTGACAGTCAGTCACACAGTGCATTCAGCCAATCAACGCACCTGATGTAGTTCTTCAGGCCTGCTCCAGCTTTCCCAGTCAGGTGTGAGGGGGAGAGCTGGAGACAAAGGAGCTGCAAGTTGGTGCTTCCAAACAATCAGTTCCTATCTTTGTTTATGCACTTTTTAAAAGTTACCATATAAAAATCATGTAGATCTGAACATCCAGTGAGCTTGGAGCCACGAAGCTGTCATGCACTGAACTATAAATGGAATTGGTGAGTAGTGAACACAATGTTGTTTTGTTTGTTTACCATGTTGGTGGTGGTAGCCAATGCTAATTGTTGATCATCAATTGTCACATGATCTAACTTAAATTCAACATGTGTTTATGATAATGAGATGTTATCTTTATTTTGTCTGAAAGATTAGATTTTGGATATAATTGCATTTATTTTTGTATGTAACTGAAAAAATAAACAGGACCAGTAAATTACCAGCCTGCTAGTTAACTAGACTTTAATAAAGGCCTCTGTGACCCTTTTAGGGTTAAAGGATGGCGAGTTTCTGAGAACTGGCTGGAGCCAGGAGAACCTGAGATTCACTCCATACTGGCCTGGTAGGGGGCTGATGGTCTGTATCATTTCCCCTCCATCTCACCATACAGACACACAATCCACTATTTTTAAAACATTTTTAAAAGAAAACGATAACGGAGAGGTTAGTCCACAAATAGTTTGGGATGCACTAAAAGTAGTTGTGAGGGGTAAAATTATATCTTTTTGTATCCAAAAAAAGAGAGCAAACCAATTAAAACTATCAGAATTAAACAATGAAATAAAGAGGTTGAGAGAAAACATAAGAATTAAAACCAGAACATAGTATAAAGCTTAAAATATTAAGATTTAAACTTAATGTAATGTATCTACAAGAAATACGAAAAAAGATTATCTATACTAAACAAAGATATTATGAATCAGGCGCCAAATTTGCTAAACTCTTGGGGAGAAAATTACAAAAACAACAAGCAGATAATACGATATACAAAATAAGGGATCCAAATTCTGAGAGGTGTGTGTATAAACAAAATTAAATCCAACAAGCTTTCCAAACTTACTATAAACAATTATACACACAACCAAGTTTAAAAGATGAGCAGCAAATTAAAAAATTTCTTGAACAACTTAACCTACCTGTCCTGACGTATGATCAAAATCAAAGGTTAATGGCTGACATCACAGAGCTGGAGCTCTCTTACGCCATTACAAAGCTTAAATCTCCTGGTCCAGACGGATTTCTATCCGAATGGTACACCGTTCCTCCAAATTTTTAACATGGCTCTGAAAGAGGGTAAAATGCCACCAACATGGAAACAGGCTACAATATCTGTGATTCCAAAAGAAGGAAAGGACCATCTCAGCTGCAGTTCTTACAGAATATCTCTGTTCTTAAAATTGATTATAAGCTATTTACATAAATTCTCTCAAGGAGAATACAAGAGATACTCCCAGAACTTATTCATACTGATCAGACCGGTTTTATCCCACAGAGACAAACCCATGATAATATATGTCGCATATTGCATATCCGGAACCACATTCAAAAATGCCAAACCAGCTGCAGTGATCAGCCTTGATGCTGAAAAAGCTTCCGATACAATAAGCTGGGACCTTCTATATAAGGTACTCGAGACGTTTGGTTTCCACTCCAATTTTATTGACGTAATCAGGTCACTATAAACAAAACCAAATGCACAGATAAAAATCAATGGACATCTGTCAAATGAATTGGAGTGTGGAACGAGACGAGGATGTGGATTCTCTCCCTTTACATAGAACCGTTGGCTCAACTAATACGGCAAACTGAATATATCAAAAGTATAAGAAAGTCTGGAAATTCACAAAAGGTGGCGCTATACGCGGATGATGTGTTGGTATACATAAGTGAACCAAACACATCACTGCCTACATTGTTTCAGAGCTTGAGGAGCTTTGATGAATTTGCAGGATATAAACTGAATGTGAAAAAAACACAAATATTGACATTTACTCATAATCCACCAAATTCTTTGCGTGCGGAATTAAAATGGGACAAAACCGTATTGAAGTACCTTGGAGTTCTGATCCCCAAAGATACAACCACTATAGCCAAGTGTAATTATGAAGATCTTCTGACCAAAATTAGATTAGATATACAACCATGGACTGTCACCCCCTTCGTGAGGTTAACCCAAAGAATTGAATCTATCAAAATGAACCTACTGTTGAGAATTTGTTTGATTTAACCAGGATTTACTTGGGACTTATTGTTTCTAATATTGTAGTCTAGTACCGGTGACTATTTGAGTTGCAGTTACTTGGTTAGCATTTTTGATAGTTGGTGTCTGGTTCGAGGCGGACTGTTTGTGCCCCTTTGCCAGCGTGGACTGCATGTCCCATGGTCCTTTGCAACAAGTGAAGGAGGAGCCTGGAAATGTGACGGAAGAAGTGCGTCTCCCGCCAAAAATGAACTGTTAGCATGTTAGCTGAGTTCCAACTCTCTGTCATGTATTAGTACGTATGATTCATTCATTCTTAATCCATTAAAGTTAATCTAAAAATCCACCTGACTCCTTTTCGTCATTAAATCAGTCGAATATACAACACCTAGTACCAAGATTTATATTCTTGTTTAAGCCCTACCAGCAGAAATGACCAAAAAGCAATTTGTAGAGTGGGAGACAATGCTTTCCAGATTCATATGGCTTGGAAAAAAGCCAAGAATTAGATTTAAAACACTACAGCTTACAAAAGAAAAATGGGGCATGAACATACCACATTTAAAGAACTACTTCTATTCTGCTCAAATTAAGCCACTGATAAACCTCAGCAATCCCTCATACCCAACATGCATATAGCGATGGTAGAGAGAAAGCACCTCTTTGTCTATGTCACTTACTAACTGCTCCTCTCTCCTCCAAAAGTTCCAGAAAAAAAAAACAGAATATCACAAGTTTTCCATATTGCATATACACTGTGTTTTTACTTCCTAATTAATTTCTTATTGTTATGCAAAGTTCTTCCTGCAGTATTCTTTGCTGAGTTTTTAAGCGTCAGGTTTGCTTGTTGTTTCCTGCTGGAAAAATGGAGCCTGTGATGTTTCCAAAGCTGAACCCTTTGGCCAGCCTGACACACAGTCCATATCTTGTATGGGTTGAGCAGGATCCCTGCAGCTCTGCGCGTCACCTGGTCATTGAGTTCAGAGCAAAGTCCAACCTGACAGGAAACCAGAGCTGCTCTCCCCACCTCAGTCTTCCCTCCGCTCACCATCATGCTGCAGACTTCTGCTGGAACTCCGGGCCAACTGGGGCTCCGGCTACAGGCCTTTGTGTGTGTGTTGTTCCTGTGTGTGACACCTGCAGCGCTTCACCCCCAGTGTTTGGACTTTAAGCCCCCCTTCCGTCCAGACAGAGATCTTGAGTTCTGCATCATGTACCGGGAGTTTGGCTGTTGCGATCGCCAGAAGGACCAGGAACTGATGGCCAGATATTACCGGATCATGGAAAACTTCACTGAGAGGGGCCACAAGTCCTGTGCGGGCTTCGTGTTGGAGCTGCTCTGCCAGGTAAACGTCCAGGACAAAGGTCAACAGAATCACACTGCGTACATAGGCTTCATCTTAATGCATGAGAATGTCACTGAAACTATATTTTACAAACTGTATTCAAAAGGGAAAATAAAATTATATAAACTACAAACTTGAATGACTAGGATTTATGGATTTACATTTTGACAAGACATAATTATGTTTTGTTTTGGACCAGAAATGTAAGGATTAGAGTTTTTCTGTGTGTTTAAGTTTCTGTGTTAGTTGAGTCTTTGTGTTGTCCTGTTTGAATGAGACACAGCTGGGAACAACACAGCTTGGTTGTTCCCAGCTGTGTCTCATTCCTTGATTATCCCCTGGGTATTTAATCCCACCTGTGATTCTGTGTCTTTGTTGGGTCCTTGTCATACGTCCTGGTTTGACTGTTGTTGCCGTCCATCGTGTTGCCTGTTTGCTACCAGTTGATGAGCCTTTGCCTTCCACTCTCACAATAAGAGCTATAGAGACAGGACTACACAGCTTGCATTTGAAGCTTATCCAAAAACAGGGCAGACTGTATACTGTGATGGTGATATTGGTGTCTTTAAAGACCTGCTCCAGGATTTTTGACACCTTTGACCATTGCAATCGGTCCAAGCCGCAGCCGATTCTGTGGGGGGAGAGACAAGGTAAAACATACAGTTTTATTATTCCTGCTAGGGTTATGGTTATTCCCGCTAAATAAGAATTAAGGGGTATTTATTATAGTATTTATCTACAGTAATTCCTAAAAACTGGGGTATTGAAACCCTGTTGACGGCGTTTTGTAAGCAGTGATATTTCATATCTTCCAGACTCTGTCTTAAGCTGACATACGTGGGCTTGTGGCTGTTTTTTTCTTTGTGATCTGACACACATAACAGGATACAGTTATAAAATTGAACAACGAAGCAACTTTCT
>NW_006801003.1:33984-38270 GCF_000485575.1 Poecilia formosa | reverse complement strand
ATTAGAATATTACTTTACTGTATTTATGTCCACCGGGTTAGGGTTAGGGTTAGGGTTAGTTGAGTTTACAACATATTTTTTAGAACATTTTCAATATGTTAATACACAAATGAAAGACAACTCTGTACACTGACCTCTCCCCAGCGCAGTTTGGGCAGTGGGAACACACAGGATTTAACGCAAAAACAGGAAGTAAGAAAATAAGAAAATCCTTCGTTTTTTACAATTAAAAAAAAAGGAAAACAAATATTCATAGATGAGGATGGCTTTTTACACCCTAGGAACCAAAAATGAAAGCAAAAATAAAACAGAAATAATATATAACAGACATGTCAATTCAAAGAAAATTAGTTTTGAGAAGGTTCATAAAGAAAAATAAGAAAAATAAAATTAACTCTGCTACACTGTGAAATGATTTAATAACAGTCATTAACAATTTTTTTACATCAGCTAAAGTGGAACACATAGCATCAGTTATGAATGTCATTAAGTGTTATTACAGTGTCATTAATATCATCTCTTACCTCAAGTAAAGTGAAACAAGTAGCAGCAGCTATAAAGATGTCATCTCTAGTGTAATAAAGCTTAATGAAATCTTTATTGCTTGTCCTACTTGTTTTGCTTTATTTCAGGGAGTGGAAATATTAATAATAAATATTAAAGCTTTTGCTAGTGTAATAATTAAATCATTATGACTGCTATTATGACAAATTTATGTCAGATCATAATGTCTTGGTAAATAAGTTGTCATAACGACAACATTTTGAAAAATGTCAACTTTGTATTAAGTGTCATTATTTACCGAATGACACTTTATGACAACAGTCATAAATATTCATGAAGACTTAGTGATGTTCATGACAGGTGTTATGTCATGTTAACAGTGGCATGACAGTCTTATTCACCCCCTTCACATAAAGTGTTACCCAAAAACTTAATATAATTCGAATAATTAAGTGAACCTAATGCACTGTTTGTAGCATCCCAGTTGAAAAGATGGTCTCTCAAACTGATGTTTCACAATTCTTTATTCAACAGCCTTTGTATGTGAACACGCCGTAAGAGCTACAAAATATAAAAATAAAATACCATTAGTTACTCAAATGGTGTTGTTCTAACCTTTTCCTTAACATTTGAATCCTTGTCTTATGTGCTATAATTGTTTCACAATACATTTATTAAACTCCAAGATTCCTGCATCATACAATAAAATACAATGTATCTCAACTGTTGAAAGTTAACCAAATATTAGCACCATCTAGTGGCAAAACACAACCGTCACACCCAATAGAGAACTACACTTTTATTTACACATCAAAACACTCACCTTGTTCCCTCAACAAGTGCCAACTAACTGATTGTCTACACCTTAATTTGAACTACTCCTTAATTATCTCCTTTTCACTCCGACCTGTGCGCTTCACGTTACCACCTTGCCTTTTCAAGCCCTTTCAAAATAAAAGTGTCAGCTGCAAAACAACTACTACTTAGTTACACGAGGAAACAAAAATACTAATAAGGTTATTTACACTGTTTAATAACTAGGATCAATGGAAATGTTTGTGTGATTGAATTGTTTGGAACACATTCAAGATATTTTTTGAATGCTTTCAAAAGCATTTGATGATTAAAGGATCTGCTTCCCATTCTACTCTATAACCTCTAGAAAGCAGCAGTAATACTGCGGTCTGGTACTGACGGCTTCTGTTAGGAACATTCGGACCAATCGGATCATATGTGATCTGATTTTTTTTTTAACCTTTATTAATCATCCCTGATTTAATCAGTTTTCTCCATCTTTTGATCTCAGGAGTGTTCACCGTTCGCAGCTCACCTATTTGATGCTGAGGATCCCAGCACCCCGCTCCGGACCATCCCAGGACTCTGCCCCGACTACTGCTCCCAGTTCTGGAACCAGTGCCGCTCAATCATCCCATTCCTGTCAGATTACACACCTTTAAATCAGGCCAAAGATGATCAGAATCGTTTCTGCAAGCTTCTAGAGCTGGATGATGCTGATTATTGTTATCCTCACCTACTCAGCAATCATAAGCTGAACCAGAACCTGGGCAGGGTTCAGAAAGATTCTGATGGTTGTCTGCAACTATGTCTGGAAGAGGTGGCAAATGGTTTGAGGAACCCACTGGCTATGGTTCATGCCAATGACGGTACGCATCGGTTCTTTGTTGCAGAGCAGGTGGGACTGGTGTGGACTTACCTCCCTGACCGATCCAAGCTGGAGAAGCCATTTCTGAACATCACCAAGGCGGTGCTGACATCATCATGGGAGGGAGATGAGAGGGGCTTCCTTGGAATCACATTTCATCCCAAATACAAATACAATGGCAAACTGTATGTGTACTACTCAGTGGAGGTTGGCTTTGATGAGAGAATAAGGATAAGCGAGTTCAAGGTGTCAACCAATGACATGAATCTGGTGGACCACACGTCAGAACGGTAGGTATGGACTGACCTGCACTCCAGAGTGGAAAACATCTGAATTTTAATGTTTACAGAATAAAAGTATTACTGAACTGTTTCTCTAAAGGGTAATTCTGGAGATTGATGAGCCAGCATCCAATCATAATGGAGGGATGCTGCTCTTCGGAGATGATGGCTACCTGTACATTTTCACAGGAGACGGTGGAATGGCAGGAGATCCATTTGGAAAGCATGGGAATGCCCAGAACAAGCAAGTACACAATGGTGCAATGAAGCCATGCTTAAAGCTAAAGTTTGTAAAGTGTAACTCTGTAAATGTTCCAGGTCTGCCCTATTGGGTAAAGTTCTTCGAATTGATGTGGACAACAATGATAAAGGTCCGCTGTACAGAATCCCCTCAGACAACCCATTCATCCACGAGCCTGGTGCGCGCCCAGAGGTGTACGCTTACGGCGTCCGTAACATGTGGAGGTGCTCGGTGGACCGGGGAGATCCACATACTAAAGAGGGGAAGAGTCGGATCTTCTGCGGCGATGTCGGCCAGAACAAGTATGAAGAAGTTGACATCATCGAGAAAGGTTGTAACTATGGCTGGAGAGCGAAAGAGGGATTCTCCTGCTATGATAAGAAGCTGTGCACCAACAGCTCACTAAGTAAGAATGCTACATTACCCTGCTTTCAGATATATCTGCACTGTTGGCAGGATGGATTAGATAAGCTATAAAAATGTTTAACTCTCTAATGCAGCTGCAAATTGAGTCAAACTGACTCTCCATTCAACAGCAGAAAAAAATATTTGCAGCTGTTGATGTGCTTTTCAACAAGCTCAGTGTGAAGTCCATGTTGAAAATAGACTTCAACATATCTACAAAAACTCAAAAAGCAATAAGTCATTATCCAAAACTCTTATTTTGACCAAAGTGCACACAAAACTCCAGGTTAATATACACACAATGCTGTATTAATTGTGCTAGTCATGCTAACACTTATAATGATATGAAAAGTTAAACCATGGATGGTCTTAAAATCTTGCTTCTGCTCTGTCACATACAACGTGATGTAGTTTCCTCTCCTAATGTAAATAATTATTGGAATGACTTGCTGGTCTAATATCCTCTGGTGTTCCAGTTCTTGGAGAGATCTCCATCAGCAGGTCAAAGTTCAGATTGAGATCAGAAATGAGCCAGAATATTCTGATCAATTTATGAATCATTGGAAACCGTTAAGGAAAAATTAATGTACCCAGAAAATGTTGGTGTGAAAAGCTCTGACAGGTTTGTTCTGACAGAGTTTCAGCTTTGACTTCCACACTTCACATGTTCTATACTGAAAACACAGAAGAGGTGTGGCAATATGTTCAAAACAAACTGAGATTCTGTTTTTTAAAAGCTGCAACTCTGGACATATACTCCAGCTGGCAAAGCAGAAGCATAGTTGAAATAAAGACGCAACATAAACCATAAATTTCAGTCATGAGACTTTAGAAACCAAAGACCAACATAACAATCTATGTTTCATGTTCTTTTATTACTTTAGCTGTGCAGCATTTTGATCTGCTGCACAGATCAAAACATTATGCTACGGTTTATGTTTTTAAATGTGCAACAGCAATCATCTTGATTTGACTAACAGTCATGAGACTAGAAATTAGATTAGCCACAACAAAAACAGTCTCCAGACCATCTGTGGAGAGGAAAACATCCCCGCCAGTTCAGCCCGACGTCAGAGCATGATGCTCAAAGAAATGACCAGAAGACCCAAAGCGCCGCCTCAGGCTCAATAGGACTCATTTAGCAGGGTAAAGGTTAAACGTCAGAACTATGAACCAGGATGGGGTGGGTTAG
>NW_006801003.1:32552-33068 GCF_000485575.1 Poecilia formosa | reverse complement strand
TAGGACCATTTCTGCCATTCTTTCAACATTAAGGACTTTTTGACTATGTGTGCTTGAACAACCAGCAAAGGCCTAGTTAACTACCAGGATTCTCAGCAGCTGACAAGTAGTAAAATGGCTCCAAGTTTAGCAAAAGATAAGGAAGAACATAAGATATGTCATGTATTCCCTTTAATCGCATCTTACCTATGATTGTATCCAGATGTTTCTCGTTTCCTCGTCATCTATGTGTCTTTAACCTTAGCTCTTGTGTTGTTTCTCACTGGATCCTTGAGTCATTTGAATGCCAGTTTTGGGAATAGCATCATTCACCTGTTTAAACCATCTGTGTCTGGTTTTGGTCACGGCTTGACTGCAGCATACTACCTCACTCTGGACTTTAGTCATCCTGCTCTTCTTGCACATAACAAATCATGACACTTTCTTGTGTTAAGGAAATAAATAAGTCTTAACTAAGGTGAAACACTGAGTCAATCAAGAATGAACCAAAATGTATTTTAATTATTATTTTATTAA
>NW_006801003.1:0-18979 GCF_000485575.1 Poecilia formosa | reverse complement strand
CGCTTTGAAGGATCAAAGGGAAAAAAAACAACACCTTTCTAGATACAAGATGGCTGCCAAACTGCACTTAGCAAAGACAAAACTTGAGGAACAAGATCCTCTGGACAGAAAAGACCAGAGTGGAGATGTTGGACCATGATGGACAGAACTGTTTTTAACAGGACAACTAGTAGAGATAATTAAATCAAGTTTAAATAATAAGTCAGCTGAATTTGTAGAGCACATTTCAGCAATGAAGCAGTTAAAAGTGCTTTATATCATAAAAACCCAAAAAACTATTGAAACAGACATCTTTAACAAGGCTGTACTGGTGACTAGCCTGACACAGGTACACATTTTGACTTAAACAATCATAGCAACAAAACTCAGGAGCGTTTTCAACAAACTGAGACTTGACTAAACATCTACAGACAGAAGGAAATCCTTTAGCAGTTTCTAACAACTAGAGAGGTTCTGCAGACCAAGGGCCGCATGTATTAAACACTGCACAGCTTTCATTGTTAAAACTGGCATGCAGACAAATTTAGAAAAGTGTGGCAAACAAAAAAATTCAGATGTACAAAGCCGTGTGTACGCACCTTTCCTTTATAAATCCTAATTTGCAGGAAACACAGCAACTGCTGGTCCGCCTGGTGCCGTCCATAAAAAGATCTTAATGTAAATTAGCATAAATACCCTGAAGGCTGCCGCCACCTGAAGTTGTAACCATGGCAATGATGCTTGTTTTTGGTAGTTTAAGAAGTTCTAATGAAAATTTTATTTAAAAGGTGCTTGCAGGACACATAAGATCACCTTACAAAAAATGAAAATAATAAATTTTAAAGAAAAACAAAATCCAAACAGAAAAGTAAAGCAATGCTTGTTTGAACAGCAGGGTGTTGAGCCAAGATTTAAAGACAGAAAGCGTCCAGAGTCCTTTGAGTGGGAATGTGGATGTGTATTAAATAGAGGAATCATGTTGAACCAGCCAACGTGACACTACATCACAAAGGAGATGCTTTCTTTTCATAATAGGGACTGTGTGGATCTGGCCTCCAATTTAGTGAGAATCTATTGAATATCAAAGTGCAAAACTTCAACATCCAGGTGTAACATAGTTAATATTGTATAGAATTCCACTTGTCATTACTTCCCACTTTGGGTTCATGTGTAAAGGGTGAAACAGCACCCCCTCCTGGTGGTTGGCAGGGTTAAATATAGTGAACACAAACATCTCGTTGCCAGTTCATGAGAGATGGGCGCGAGGCAGGTTCACTGAGTTTAGCTCCAGTAAAATGCTATGTTAGCTTGTTGCTAACATGAAATGCTGTCCCTCGTAAGGTGCTGAACCCACTGAACCCGATTCCTGATCAGTCCATATTCTGTTTCGCACAGAAACGACGTGTGACCTTGGGTACAGCTTTAGATCCTCTTTTTACCGGATCACACAGATAAGTTTGTAAAAATGGACAGAGGCACTGCTGCAGATTACAAACAGTTTATTAAATTCACAAATGTTTCATGAGCAAAAATAGTCAATTTATTTTATTATACCAAGTGACCACACTAAAAGTGCTGGCCCTGGGATCCTTAAAGCTGAAAAATAATTAAAACCCAATTAGATCAAATTTGACTGTTTGGGGGAGGAATAATAATAAAAACACAAATACAACTAAATGCACCCAGGTGTTCCCAAACAAAAGCACATTCACACAAAAATCCCTAGTGAATACAAAGACAAAGAAAAAAAACTCCCCTTCCACTAGTCTCCTCAGTCTGAATAAAAGAGCCTATAGGACCCAGGGACAGCATAGGTCCAGTTTAAAACAAGCCAGAGGGCTGCAGCAGAAACTCCCTTTCCCTAAACAAAACCCCAAAAAAGAAAAGTTCATTTTAATCAATAATAACCATCTAAAAAAAAAAAAAATTGAAATAAAAAAAAAAAATTAAAAACTGAAACAGTAGCAGGCCAACCTACAAACAAAAGAAATCAAGTTAGACAAGAACATTAACCAGCCAGATAAATAATGAGAAACGGCCCTTACCTTCTCTAAAGTGCGTTTCCTACAACAATCAGTGGCAGAATCAGACATAAATTCTAAACTCACTTCATGATCAATGTTAAACATACCTTTGCACAAGTCATCAGCTTGCATCTGATCTCCTCAGCGATCTACCCGCTTTTAAATGTAAATGCTGATTACCTGTCACCTTAACAAGCCGGCTGCGCTCTGTCACAGCGTCTTCCATATATGGAGAAGAGGAAGAGGCGCAGCAGCACACATTCAGGGGAGACAATATGCCCTGGCTTCAGACGTTTCATCTCATCCTGTCTCCTGGCCCTCATTCACACAACGCAGAACTGATTTATGCTGATCGATCAGAATTACTGAGGTTACACAAGCAAATGTTGAAGTTTTGCACTTTGATATTCAACTAATGTTTGGACTTGTAGGACCATTTCTGCCATTCTTTCAACATTAAGGACTTTTTGACTATGTGTGCTTGAACAACCAGCAAAGGCCTAGTTAACTACCAGGGTTCTCAGCAGCTGAGAAGTAGTAAAATGGCTCCAAGTTTAGCAAAAGATAAGGAAGAACATAAGATATGTCATGTATTCCCTTTAATCGCATCTTACCTATGATTGTATCCAGATGTTTCTCGTTTCCTCGTCATCTATGTGTCTTTAACCTTAGCTCTTGTGTTGTTTCTCACTGGATCCTTGAGTCATTTGAATGACAGTTAGGGTTAGGGTTAGGGCCGTGATGAGGTTCTGCAGACTGCTGGATCATGGGAAGAACTCAGGTTTCAAAAAGCTCATGCTTTGTGTTAGACAAATGGCAATATGTGGAAATTGATTGTGATGGAATCAATCAACCAATCAATTAATTTTACTTATAAAGCATCAATTGACCTAAAAGCAGCCCAAAATGCTGTGCAGATCAATAAAAACAAACCCACAAAAACAAACAATTGCCCACCCCACATGGAAGATGCACAAACTACGCAGAAAAGATCCAATTCAGGAAATGCAGTTAAAAAGTCGGGTCTCTGCGCTTAAAGACAACATTTTCTGCAGCCATGAGGTTCTCTGGCAGACCGTTCCACAAACGGGGGCCATAACATTGGAAAGAAGCCTCACCTTCAGTGTGAGTTCAGACTCTGGGACTGTTAATAGTCCGGTGCCAGAGGACCTCAGGGTCTGCAGCTCTTAATCTGTTGCTTTTCAGTCTGGTAACATGAAGTTTCTTCACAGATGACGTGCTGCCCATCTACGCCTACCCTCATAGGAAGGGCAAGTCAGTGACAGGAGGATACGTGTACCGTGGCTGTGAACACCCCAACCTGAACGGCATGTACATATTTGGAGACTTCATGAGTGGGTGAGTTTACCAGGCAAACATTGGTCTGTGTCACAATGAGCTGTAAAAAATGGAGATAACAGCTTGTTTTGGTGCTCATGTCACCTGAATGTATAATGTTAACATCAGAAAGGAATCAGGGAAGTAGACCAGGCTTATTCAAACCTTTTGTATCATTTAAAACCTTCTACAGAGGTTTGAGATGCAGCAGGGAATCAGTGTAATATTCACTATGAGGTTTTTGCTTGTTTTAGGCATCTGATGAGCCTAAAAGAGAATACAAACTCAGGAGAGTGGAAGTATAATGAAATCTGCATGGGAATGGGCCTCACATGTGCCTTTCCTGGACTCATCAACAACTACTATCCGTATATCATCTCCTTCGCTGAGGATGAATCTGGTAACAGATTAACACAACCTTAGCCACAGGCTGCTTTTCACAGCTTTTAGTGATTTACTGGCTTTTTATGGGTCCTGCAGGCGAGCTGTACTTCATGTCCACAGGTACACCGAGCGCCACGGCTCCTTCGGGAGTCATATATAAAGTGGTGGATCCATCAAGGTGAGTCACGTTTTACTCTCGTCATTTGGAAAATAAAATCTTCCTGCAGCGTCCACAAAATAACTTCCCTTCATGGGAATTTATTTGTTGGAAAGGGGATTAATCAGAGACATGCTTAACATCCTTGGATTAATTTTTGACCTTTGGGGGGAATCTGTTATTTCAGGTGGAAGTTAGGGTTCCAAGCTGTCCAGTGTTTCAGATGTCAGCTCAGTCAAACTCAGTTCAGACATGGTAGTCCTGTTATCAATACGGCCTCCTCTCTGGTTTCATTCAGCTTATTAATATTGAATACCAGAAAATGATGCAAGTTAGCTTTTACACCTTAGCTTAGTATCTGGGTATGTTTGGCAAATTTGAAATCAGGATCCAATGTCAAGCAATGTCTTCAGAGACGTTAATAGTTTCCCAGTTGATCTTCAGGTTTGAATCGTCACTGAGGAGAAACAGGTGGTGCAAAAACAACAGAGTGAAAATATGCTTCTTAATTTACACATTCTTAAAAAGTGACAACTATCAGCTATAAAATGGTCATTACATTTTCAAATACTGTCAAAATAATTTCTCCATTTTAAAATGATGAGGCTCCTCATTGGTTTTTGTACAAAAACCTGGTTCAGCGACTCGCGTCGCGTCAAGAGTGGGATGGAAAGTGTCTTCTGTCACCATGTGGCGTTCTTTAAACACTTTCTCTGACTGGAATCGTTTAGTTTCCTGAAAAGGATCATATTAAAGTGGAGACCAATGGTGAGCAGAGTATAAATATAATAAAGGAAAAGACTTACAAAAAACCCACAAGAACTGGAACAAAAAACTGTTGCAGATTTTATGTTCAGCAATGAATCAATTCACTGAGGAGCTTCAGAACTGAGATGTGATGAGTGACATGGAAAGTAGGTGAGGCTAATCAGTGGGATGCAGAACAGCTGGGGAGAATCTCAGCAGGGGACAGAGGGAGGAGACTCATTAGAGAAGAGGAAGCACCAAAGCTGCTGAACCAGAACTGTTCCATCCGTGTCCTTACAGTCCTCACCGGGTTCTTCTGAAGTTCTGCCTGCAGGCTTCTGGCATCCTGCGACTCTCGGCTGTCTGCCTGGTCCAACATTCTTCTGTCAAACAGTTGAATCTCCTCTTCAGTGCAATCAGGGTTAGGGTTAGAGACACCTCTAAAAGTTGCGGGACTCCGGCCCTTAAGGCCTGGAGTTGCTCTCTGCTGGTCTACAAGTTGGGATGAAATGAAACCGTGATCTGAGAATCAGCTTGGCTTCCTTCCAAAGGGTGCCTGACTGTTTTACAAAGAAAACATGCAACACAACATAAAATTACATCAAGAGTTACAAACAGGCAACGCATACACTGATGATGACTGATTTTAAATAGCTTGGACATTTCAAGACCTGATTGCTTTGGGTACATATGATTTTTCCATCTGTTGTTTATAATCCTGGAAATCTAAACCTCAGTCCAGAGGAAGAAGCTCCAGGTGAACATGGTTTTGATTCTGGTTCTGACTGTGGAAACTCTGAAGATAACGATGCATAGAAGGATTCTTAAGAAAATCAAGAAAATGCTGGCCCATCTGGACCATCGTCTTCATCAGACCGCTCTTCAGCAGCACAGTGCCTTCAGTCAGAGGCTTTTTTAGATTCGCTGTAAACACAGCCTGCTACAGAGATCTTTCCTACAAAAAATCTCTGTGGGAAAGATCTCTTCCTACACAGAAGGAAGAGAATTCATTCATTCTTTATTAATTTGAAGAATTAATTAGTTAACACGTTTCATTTCCTGTTGGGATCAATCAAGTATTTTTGAATTGAACTGAATTAACGAGGCACGGCGAGGCGTCAGTATTTTACAACTTCATTGGTGAGATTTGCGAACATTTGATGAACATTGAGTTGTTATGTACTGTCTGGGTTCTAATCAGTGTTATGGGTTCTCTCTGTTTTCTGTTTTGTATTTTAAGCTTTGCATAGTTTTGCGGGTTTTTCATGAAAGGCAAAGGCATAGAAAATTAGATTAGTCTATAGATAAAATTAAAAATCAAAATTCTACATAAATACCCTAATAAAATGGACCAGAAGAAAATTGCTCTGCTGGATTTTGTTTGCTCTGAACAATATCTGTGGGAATCACTGAACATCAAAGACCTTTGTTATGTTGGACTTCATTCATTTTCTCTCTGTGCTCCACCAGGTCCGTTTGCCAGTTCAGAACCCGACCAGAACCCCTCAGTGTAAATTACCTTGAGAAATAATGAGATTTGGTTATAAAAAGAGACTTTAATGTGGAAAAATGATCAAGTGTTACAAGCCATACATGTCATCCAAACAGATCAGAACCAGAGTTACATTCACCGTCCAGCGCTGGTCCACTGAGCTCCTGATGGACGGAACCAGGCGAGGCAAAGACTAGAGTTTAGCTTTTTATTCTTCTCTGCTGTCTGTTCCCTCCCCAAAAGGAAGTCTGATCACTTTCAGTCTGTTTACATATGACTGCCGACGGTCACACATAAACATGGTCATGTAAGCTGCAGTGTGTGTGTGTAAGCAGATACAAGAGGCTAAAAGAGACGGAGGAAACGACAGAATCCATAACATTATTTAGCATTTAGTTTCTGGTGCTTTTCAGACGTGCTCCACCAAGACGTTGCCACTACGAACCTCTTCCTGTCAGAGTCAGAAGTAACCTCATCCAGTTTGTTCCGCAGGAAAGTAAGTCCACCTTCAACACTAACAGAACCAAGCTTTTTAATTCTCCCTTTTTAATATGGGTTTTTTTTTTGGCATGTTCTATATTGTTCATCAGATTTGATCGGGGTTGAATTGCCAGCCGAAAACACGTCTGAAGCCGAACCCACAAGGACCTACGAGTTGCTTCTGGACCACCTGGATCGTCTCAGTGAAAGAGAACAAGACCGGACCACCCCTGCTCCCATCAGAACCACCAGATCACCCCAAAGTCCAAAGAGGAAAGGCCGCGGTCGGAAGGGGAAAGGCAGGTCCAGAAGCTTGTCTGAGCTTCACAACGGAGTGGTGAGACTGGTCAGGGATGAATTCTTGCATGGAGACCGTGGACGGGTGGAGATCTATGTTCACGGGGAGTGGGGTACCGTGTGTGATGACTTGTGGTCAATAAAGAATGCCGAGGTGGTCTGCAGACAGCTGGGATTCAAGTACGCCCTAAAAGCAGCCAGGAATGCTGAATTTGGAGAAGGAAAAGGACTGCGGATCCTCTTGGATGATGTTCATTGCAATGGCACAGAGTTCAACCTGTTGAACTGCATACATGCTGGAGTGGGGAACCATAACTGCGCCCACTATGAAGACGCTGGAGTGATCTGTGGAAACTCAAAACCCTCTGAAGAAGCCTAGAAGCTGGCAGCAGAAAGACAAATGCTTCAAACTAACCAAACTAAGTGCTAAAATCAAGTCACGATAAAATGCTTTGAATTGTCAAATTGCAGCTTGTTCAGCAGAATAAATTCATATCAAGTCATCTTGAGGTTTTAGATAGAATAAAATATATGGATTCAGTTCTTTTTTTTTTCTTTTACTTTATTGAACGTGTCAAGTTACAATAAAATTACGACAATGCAATAACAATAAACATTTAAGGAGTGGGTAGAAGTATAAACTTATTAACCTCCAGCAACATCATAAAATGATCTCATCTTGTTTATATGCATTTTATAAGTTCACCTTCATTTTACTTCCTGATTAATGCAGTACACGCACTGATATATTAATCATAGCTCTAATAGTATTAACAGAATATTAATGTTGATGCCAAAAATGATGTAACGACATCATAATACATCAAGACAGTTTCTCATATTTAGTGTAAACCATTTTCTTATACAAAAGTTTGAATTGTTTAATGTTTGGACATCGTTTTAATTCCAGTCAAACCGTTTCATAGTTTCACACCACAGACTGAAATGCTAAAACGTCTTCTTGTGGTTCTGATCTTACAAAGTTTGAATTTGTATTTTCCTCCGAGGTTATGAAATTCTTCTTTTGAGAACAATTTTTGAATATTTTCTGGTAACTGTTGATCATGTGCTTTGAATAAGACACAAACCGTTTGAATATTCACCAAATCAGTATTTTTTTATACTCTAACATTTTTCATTTTTATAATTAAACATACAACACAAATCTAGGGGCACTGATTCATAGTTTTTTATATATTTTATTGAATTTTCTCTTTTAGGACATACATTTACAAACAATCAACATTATAAACATCTGCTTATACACATTCACTCACCATTCAAACCTGCATTTGTTTAGTGCCAAAAATATGCAAGACCCTTTAAATTAGAGCAGAGAAAAATAGAAACTGTAGACAAGACATCCATTCAAGACACTCATTATTAAGCTCAATTCTTGGTTATATTGTTTATTTTTATTGCTACTATGGCTGATAATTTCTCCTAATAAGCTTTAAAAGCTTCCCATCTAATACTAGCCGTGGTTTCATCTTTATTCATTTCAAAATATTTGTCCTTGATCAATCTTATTTACTTTAATTTCCAGGGACACTGCAGCATGATCACCAATTATAATATTATACCAGCAGTTCTTCACAGGAGGCAGTAAATCCACAGCGATGAGAAAATGATCAATACGTGAATGGGATTGGTGTGAGCTTCAATAACATGAAAATTCCGTTATTTGGGTTCCTTGTTCTCCATACTTCATTTATTCTTAAAGTTAAGAAGCATTTTCCTGGTTTGTGTATGACTGGTATCGATTTGAGTAGATTTATCCAGACTTGGGTTTAGGCTTCTTCTTGATATTGGATGAATGTTGGTCAGATTTAACAACTTTTATGATCCCCAATTTTTTTAAAGCTGTAAAATCCTCTTACATGTTGAATGCTTACCAGACATAATTTGTGTTGTCAGGCATTATTCCAGGTGTTTTGCATTGTCATGTATTTTGCTGTAATTTAAAAAAAAATTCTTTTATGGTCTTTTTTCTAGATTTTGAGATCTGTGTGGTGGAAGATGAAGCACCATCCTCAGTAACAATCCCTCTTGTCCGCCCAACATCATCAGTGTCCCCAGCTTCTTCTTGCTCTTCAGATTCCACAATTATTCTGAAAAGTTCTAAGAACCGTAAGAACGAACTTGGAGAGCTTGGTCATGAGGAAGCAAAACAGGTTAGAAGCAAAGCCAAAAGTTATTTCCAGTGCTTAAATGAATATTACAAGCACGAACATTTTGGGTGTTTGGATTTAATCTCTCTCACAGAAGGTGCACACTGCCCTGGGGTCAAACCCAGAGGGTGAGGAAATCATGAGTGAATACAACAAAACTAAAACACTGTCAGATGCAACTCGTCGACAAATGGTCAACATGCTGGTTGCAGATATGATAGAATCACACAGGTAAGACTTGTTGATGACAGAAAGCAGTATTGAGTGAGCAGCATAGCAATTATTTTTGTTTTTGATAGGAGGATCCCACCCGTAAGTGTTCAAACTAGCTATGCAACCCTTTTTCCATATCTTAAAGATATGGAAAAAGGGTTAGACAAAAGCTGTAGATAATTTTAAAGGTAACAAAACAGTTTACCATGTTGGAGCAACACTTGGAGCCAAAAAACTTTCAACTTTGGGAAAAACTGAAAGATAAATATGAGCAGTAGCCTCACCTGGGCCTGTTTGGTCCCTGTCACATATTCTTAAGAAAAACATTTACAGATGATGAACTTTTACTGAAATGTATCACACTAGCAAGTGTTACAGAAAATATCTATAAGAGTTTAAAATTTTGCGACCGTTTTAGGAAAAGATGAAGTGAATTACAAACTCATAAACACTAACTAGTCGTGCTGCCATAAATAACGCAGTAAAATGGTTAAACTGTTTTCCTTCAGAGGCGTCTACCCGCTCTTACGCAGGGACATTCACACAGCCACATATGCTTTGTGTGCAGGGCCGGGATGACTCCGCTGAACGCTGTGTATCAAGAAGACAATCTGTTTGAAACCAGAGGTAGTTACAACATTCCTAGTCCATTTCAACTTCTCTGGGTATATTACTATATTTCAAATTAAAACAGTAAATGGTACACTTTGAATGTTTTCACCATCTCCACCCAACCAGCATGCACCTCAAAAAGAATCAAGCGCACTCATCCCTTTCACTTCTCAAGCTCAGCAGCCAACATTGTTTGGAATATATTTATTTATTCACTGCTAACTTACAAATAAATTATTCCGTTTCTATTGGCTAATTCAAAGAGGTTGGGAGGAGTTTATGGTGAGCAGATGTTAAAGTTCCCCTGAATAAAGTCTTTGGCATCCGGTCACATATTTCATCCTGCACATCTTGAAACTTTGAGAGAAAACTAAGTGACTGTTACAGTTAGCACAAGCATTTATTTAAGCAATAAGTCACTGACATCAAAAGCTACCATCTGCTACGGGTCAGAACCTCAAACATCTGGACCCCACTTCCGGACCACCCGCTGAGCCCCTCCCCCACTGGAAGTCCTGCCCACCTGTTAAATTTGATTGACTAAAGGGTGTACTTCTAGTCTGAGGGCTTAGGAAATGAGGCCAAAAAAAGGGACCAAAAGGGCACTTGGGGGCAAGGAGCAAAAGGGGCAGGTGCCCCCCCTCTGCCGGGCCCTGCACCTCAGTGGCAATACTGTCCAGCTTACCGTTGATCTCATGTCCCAGATGGTCGAAGTTTTGTTGTAGCTTTGCATTATCCCCCTTCAAGACAGTCTTCAAATTGTCAATAGCCTTAGGCATTCCTTGCGAGTCCGTGTTCGTTCCAGTGCTCTCAGCTCCTGCTCTAGCCACATTTAAGTTTAGAAAATGTGCTTTTATTTATTTTTATAATATTGAAATTTCACCAAATCCTGATTAACACTGAAGAATCCTATTTTTTTGTTATATTTTAAGGATTGTATTATTTTATTTATACAATAAAATAGTCAGCAATTAAGTCATAAAGAATCTCTGATTCAATATCTTATCAAGAATTCCACGAGACATAATCAAGTCATCGGGGCACAAGAATCATAATTCCCACCAAGTAATAAATGTCATTGCTGAAAATTGTTAAAAATATATGAAGCATTTCATATTGGATCTAATATACACTACCTGTGTACACTACCTGTACTGTTGCTTTAAGAGAGTATTCTATGACATCATTACTGGACTACTAGGCTGCCTGAGGAGAGGTAGGAAAGTTTCTTTGCTCTTGGGTAAGTTCATGTTTTTTTTTTTGATATTTGTAAAATAATTGAAAGCACATGCAGCTGTGAATGTTTATGTTTTAATACATTTCTTTTGACAAGTTAAGAAAATTTTGTTGTTAATATTAGAGCTGATATTGTTATTAGTTAGTCACAGGGTTTCTCCATGTGCTTATCTGCTGGGGGAATTCAGACTCCTGTGTGTGGAAGAGCTGCATGTTAAAGGGCTTTTTGTATTTCTATTTGTGCAGGGCTCTGCCAGCAACCTGCATTAAAGATCAACCAGCAGCTCCAGTGGTCTGAACACATCAAGGTTAACCGACTGTATAAGACTAGGTTGTTAGTAAAGAACACTTCTAGTATACACCGGTTACACTTGGTTCGAACGCGTGTTAGCTTTAGTGACACTTTTATCCTGAGTTTTGGACATCTTTATTGATTTTTTTTTATGGCTCGACACATTTCTCCTCCCATTCATAAGTTATTTTGTAGAGACAGTGAGCATATTAACGAGTTTTGAACGGGAGTTTTTCATATTAACATGGGAGAGAGGCTCTGACGCAACTGTCTTCCCCATTTGGTTCCGGAAGTCCCCAAATCAGTAAGTTTCAGTAATCTAGAATGGATTTATGTGATCCAGGTAGCCAACCTTATTAACCGTTCTTACAGTTTAGTGGTTATAATGAATTTGCATAATTATTGCCCAATACCTCTGCACAGTAGCTGAGGTAGGGTAAAAAAAATTAAAAATTCAGTCAAACACATTTAATTCAGAAATGCACTACGTTGAGATCCACCTTAAATCCACCAACGGTACAAACGTGGTCGTTCATATCTGGGATGTTGGTGACCAGCAGCTCTTGCTTCCATGTTTTAAAAGTAACTAAGGAAGAAAAAGCAGCATGTTGAGATCTAATATTTTAATGTTTCAAATCTTACAATAAAATTCCTGCTTTGGTCAGTAACCACCAAATATTGAAATTAAANTCAGTGGCAATACTGTCCAGCTTACCGTTGATCTCATGTCCCAGATGGTCGAAGTTTTGTTGTAGCTTTGCATTATCCCCCTTCAAGACAGTCTTTAAATCGTCAATAGCCTTAAGCATTCCTTGCGAGTCCGTGTTCGTTCCAGTGCTCTCAGCTCCCGCACTAGCAACATTTTCGCTAGCTTGTGTAACAAGTTTAGAAAATGTGCTTTTATTTTTATGTTGAAATTTCACCAAATCCCGATTAACACTGAAGAATCCTATTTTTTTGTTATATTTTAAGGATTGTATTTTATACAATAAAATGTATAAATAAAATAGTAAGTCATAAAGAATCTCTGATTCAATCTTATCAAGAACTCCACGAGACATAATCAAGTCATCAGGGCACAAGAATCATAATTCCCACTAAGTAATAAATGTCATTGCTGAAAATTGTTAATATATGAAGCATTTTATATTGGATCTAATATACACAGGTAGTGTACACTACCTGTACTGTTGCGTTGAGAGTGTTCTATGACATCATTACTGGACTACTAGGCTGCCTGAGGAGAGGTAGGAAAGTTTCTTTGCTCTTGGTTAAGTTCATGTTTTTTTTATATATATTTATAAAATAATTGAAAGCACATGCAGCTGTGAATGTTTGTTTTAACATACATTTCTTTTGACAAGAAAATTTTGTTGTAAATATTAGAGCTGATATTAGTTAGTCACAGGGTTTCTCCATGTGCTTATGTAACCCAAGTTACATTCTAGGATTCTTAGGATTTGAAATAATCCAAATTAAGTCAATCCAAGTGATTTCTTAAAAACTAGGTTCATCTGCTGGAGGAGGTGGCATATTGTAAAAACACAGAGACAAGTAGATGGTGCAAAATCAGTGAGTTGTATTGATATTTACAATATATACAAATTGGTCCACAATTTAGAGTTCAAAATGGGTTCCTTAAACCAAGGAACTCAACCAGTCTTTGTTGATGAAAGGGGAAAAAAAACAAAAAATAATCCAGTTCCTTCAGTGAAGACTTGTTGGGCTGAATCTCCAACCAGTTCGGAAGAGTTTCCTCAGAAAATAGGCGTTGTATTTCCGGATCCGCTAGACGGTTAGCTCGCCAGTCTGGTCAGCATGAAGCCACACAATCCTTGTTATATCCTAGACCCTTCAGCCACTCCTTGAGCGGGGGATCTGCAATATACCTGGCCTGTGTAAACAGGCCTAAATAATCAAACATGTACATGTATTTTCTAATTACAGAAGTTTACATAATAACTAAATGCAACTTATGCAAAACAGTATTCTTACACAACAATAGTTTCGGTATGCATTTCAATCTGAATGCGTTTTAGATCGGCGTCAGCTATTTAACAGCTGGGGAGGCTAGTGCTAGCATGCTAGCTCCCGAACAAACACTCACCAGTTCCCTCTGGACAAACCGTGATCGTTTCAACGTTTAGCCGAATGTTCACGTCTGTAAGTTAACAGAGGCACACAATTGATAGATGTACAATCCACATTTCAAAACCGCTTTGGGAACAGAACAGAAGCCTACCTGCACGTCAGGGTCCGACAGCGTTTCCTACCTAAGGTGCGATTCAGCAGCAATATAAGCCGTAGCTGTCAATTTAGGACGCTGACGTGCAGCTGTCACATGACATTGAAACATCGCGAGACCAATAATGTTCTCGCCTGCTTGGTGTTGAATAAATTAAGGAGGATTTTAATTAAATCTTTAAATAAAATTAGATCTAACAAAATGGAAAATAAAATAAACTGAATCTAATATAGAAAAATTATCCTGGTTACACTCATCTTCTGGGGGAATTCCGACTCCTGTGAATGGAAGAGCTGCATGTTAAAGGGCTTTTTGTATTTCTATTTGTGCAGGGCTCTGCCAGCAACCTGCATTAAAGATAAACCAGCAGCTCCAGTGGTCCGAGTCCCTTCTTGGTCTGAACACAACAAGGTTAACCGACTGTATAAGACTAGGTTGTTAGTAAAGAACACTTCTAGTATACACCGGTTTCACTTGGTTCGAACGCGTTAGCTTTAGTGACCGGGACACTTTTATCCTGAGTTTTGGACATCTTTATTGATTTTTGCTTTTTTATGGCTCGACACGTTTCTCCTCCCATTCATAAGTTATTTTGTAGAGACAGTGAGCATATTAACGAGTTTTGAACGGGAGTTTTTCCATATCAACTTGGGAGAGAGGCTCTGATGCAACAGTCTTCTCCATTTGGTTCCAGAAGTCCCCAAATCAGTAAGTTTTAGTAATCTATAACGGATAAATAATGGATTTGTGTGATCCAGGTAGCCAACCTTATTAACCTCTCTTACAGTTTAGTGCTTATAATGAATTTGCATAATTATTGGCCAATACCTCTGCACAGTAGCTGAGGTAGGGTAAAAAAAAATTTAAAATTCAGTCAAACACATTCAATTCATAAATGCACTACGTTGAGATCCACCAACGGTATAAACGTGGTCGTTCATATCTGGGATGTTGTGACCAACAGCTCTTGCTTCCATGTTTTAAAAGTAACTAAGGAGGAAAAAGCAGCATGTTGAGATCTAATATTTTAATGTTTCAAATCTTACAATAAAATTCCTGCTTTGGTCAGTAACCACTAAATATTGAAATTAAACTCTGCTTCACGGTTCATTTTATTGTATTATGATGTTTAGGTCAATTTTGCTGAGTGGGAGTTGCACAAATAATTGACTTTAATCAAAATGTTCAGGTTTTGAAACCTTTTTAAGGCGTCCTGTCATCATGTTGGGTTCATGTCTTTTTACCCACATACAGAACACGGTCAGGACAACGGGAAATCAGATAAATAAACAAAGATGTTCATCATTGGGAATTCAGAGGAAAATGGAATAATCTTACTTGATGAAACGATGAGTTTTTGCCGGGGGGGAAATTACTGTGGTTTTTGGGGTTGTGGTCTCTTTGCAGGGGTCCTTGAGATGATCCAGGTTCCAGAGTGAGATCCAGACGGAGTGATCTTGGAGGTAGATGGTAGAAGCTGCGGTGGAGGGCGGACAGGTAAGTTCTTTGAGAAGAGAGGTGAGGAGCAATCCGACTGCCAGCCATGGATTCGGGAACCGTCAACGATTCTTCAACAGAGGCAGAGAGGGACTCGGGTAACCAGTGGGTAATAATCCACCACATCACCAGGGGAAACCAGAAAGCCAGCAATTCAGGTCACACTGTGGGTAAATCCAAGGCGCCACAAGGAAACACCTGACAGAGAAGCAACAAGGAAATATTACTAGAGATATTCTCAAAGGAACTCAGAGAGGCGCAGAGTACCATAACAGGCAAACACTCAGGCATCAAAGTGCTGGCAGTCCGTTCCTCATATGCTCCTAGATGATGAGATGATTAATCACAGGTGTGCTGATACCAGTCAGCAGGCTGCCCTCCAGGTAGTGCAGCCTCTAGGCACCATCTAGTGGATGACGAGGGAAGCAGCAGGCAACAAAAATCCCCCCAAAGAGCCAAATACCAAAAACCCCAGTTCCCAACACCAATGTTTTTCAACCCTGGTCCTGAAGGCACACTGTCCTACATGTTTCAGGTATTTCCCTGCTTCAACACACATGATTTCAATTGATGGCTGATTAACAAGCTTTTTCTGATCTGCAATCATTTAAATGGGGTGTGTTAAAGCAGGGGAACATCTAAAACATGCAGGGCAGTGTGCCTTGAGGGCCAGGGCTGGGAAACACTGCCCAACACCTGCAGCAGAATATCAGCTGGTTGCCTGTTGCAGGGCGCCGTTGCTCTACAACAGGGGTCTCCAAAGTGGGTCCTGGAGGGCCGGCAACCTGTGGGTTTCAGTTCTCTCTCTGGTTTTACACACCTGCATCAAATGATGACTCGTTAGACGCCTAAGCAGAACATTGACTTGCTGAGGAGGTTGTTACATCCACCAGGGAGAGAACTAAAACATGCAGGATGCCGGGCCTCCAGGACCCACTTTGGACACCCCTGCTCTAAGGAAGATCTCAAAGGAGAGCAGCAGTACACAAATACCATTGTTCCACAAATACTCCGATTTTAAAATCACAGTTTGGTGTTTTCAGCACACTTCATTCAATTAAAATAAATGTATGTTTTTTTACTTTGCTCAGCTGTAAACAAAGAATCTTATTGAATTTGTGAAACTAATTTAATTAAATTTGTCTATGTTCTAAAACTTGAAGTTGAAAGAACGGAGTACAGATGTGGTGGTATTGTTTTTACTGGATGAGGTCAGATAAACAGTTTTCCAGTGGTTCTCATCAGTGCTGATGATTAGACACTTTCTCTGATATTTTATATCCAACATTTTTTTTGGGACCCATCCACTTTTCAAACTATTAAACTCATTAAGGACATCACGGCCATGACTTATGATATTAATACGTTACACTTTTTACAATATTCAGCTTTTGCTCAGTTGAAATGCACTGAAAATCTCAAAAGTTTTGGAAAACTGAGCTAAACCTAGTTCTCTTTGAAAGCTAACTCCTTCAAGAGGAGTTAGCTTCCAAACTCCTCTTGAGTTTGAAACATTTACAGAGTTTAAATGTGTTAAAGGTTTCAAACGATTCAGCGTTTTGAAGTTTGCTACAGTTCCTCAAAATTTGCAAGCTACATTTTATGGAATTTTTTCAGGATTTTAATTTGATTTAATATAACCCAATGATGAAATTCATAAACTGCCACAATTTGTAATCTAATAATTGATGATTTTTCACAAAGTGCTGCCGTTCGTACAAATTAAACATCAAAACATGGCTGCTTTTTTTTTTTACTTTAAACATTTTTATTGTGTATTTTTCTTTTCCCAAAAAGACAACATCAGCAAATCAGCTCTAAATAAAAACATGACAATAACAAATAATAAATAATAAAATAAATGGATATAAATAAAAATGACTAATTTAAAATATTTGCTCCTCCATTTCATCAAGGTAATACAATAAATTGTATGCAACAATAAATCCAGCACATGATGCCCTATTAAAAGTATAATAGCCCCATATGTGTCTGTGGTTCTCATATCCAGTCTGGTGTTGCTGTCGTCCTCAGCCTGAAGGTGGCAGCAATAAGAACAATCCATCTTGTTTCACAGCTCTGAGTTCGCTTAGCTGTGGTGGGAAAATGTTTTTTCATGACCTCAAAACTTATTCAATATGTCTCCACCAATATTTTAAAAATGGAAATTATCAAATGATATGATAATGCTATACGATTCCACTTTTCATTTTTGTTGTGACTTTTGCCATCTGTGGATCATTTTCAATTAAGCAAATGTACTTTCTATTGCATTAAATAAAGTATTTATGTAAATTTGACAGTCTCCACTTGTCTGAGGAAATATCTACCAAATTCCTCTTGAAGCGTGTGGCAAATCTGTGGAGTGACATTTCAGAAATAAAGCCGTTGAGAAAAACTCTGTCAGGAAAATTATGGTGTTTCCCAAGCATTTAGACAGTTTATCCTTTTAAAATATTTTTGCAAATTTATCACATTCTTGTAACTTTTTTTTTTTACAGTTGACTTCAAATGCTTCAGCTTTCAGCACTCCCAACCTTTTTGCAGGAAACAAATTTTCTACATATTTTTTACAAGTTAATTCTGCACAAACCTTATTGTCATCTAAAAACTCTACTGGGTTAGAAGAATATAGACTGAAGGTTATGGATTCTGTTATACACATGCTGGAGTTTCATGGTTTACATTTTCATATGTTATAGATTCATTTAGTATGTAAAAATATTTTTACCTTTTCTTGTTTCCTTTAAAATCTTCAGTATAATTTTATTGTTTCCAGTTTTTAATTTTCAGCTGAAACCAATTCTCTAATAATCACAACAAAATGTTCATCTAACCATAATTAACTGAAGATGATGAAGTAGCTTCATCACACTGTCAGGACCAGCTGTTACTTTTACTGACGATTGAGCAGCAGGGGGCGCTGTTGCAGAAGGATTTACAAATCATTACTTTTGTTGTTGGTAGACGGTGTCTGCATCCAGGATGTATAACAGAAGCAAAGGAAACAAGGAGCTCCACTGATGAAACAGAGGTTTCGACTTCAGAGCTACAGGAACGTAAACACGCCGTCCATAGTTCACCGTTTAACGGGCAGCCGTCGGCAGCATGCAGCGTATCGGCTCCATAGCTCAGTGGTTAGAGCACTGGTCTTGTAAACCAGGGGTCGCGAGTTCGATCCTCGCTGGGGCCTGGCCTTCTCTATTCCTTTGTTTGTGGGGTGTTTTTTTTCCCCTCCCCTGCATCACAAAATATAAGACTAGAAAATTCCTGCAAAAATTTTAAGTGCCCGTCACTTTAAACCCAGCGTTTCAAATTTGCCATGAAAAATAGATGCAAGTCTGACATACTTAACCCAACACTAGCACACAGTAGCTGTAAATATTGTCAGGTATATTATGATGATATGAGTCACCATTGAAAAGCAAGGTATAAATCCCAACTCAGTGAAATTCAATCCGAGACCGACGACTATAAGCTTCCCACATGTGGTTCTCACTCATGGTCCAAAATAAAAAACATGAATAAAGTTAGTGTTGAGAAAATAAATTTAAAATAAGCTAGTTTTAAAAACTTAACATGTCTTGATTCAAATGGCCTAAATTGTGGTTTTAAATCAGTGACTTATTCTGGCCTGTTGACCTTTAATTTAACTGTAGTTCCAGCAGATGGTTTGCTAGGATCGTTTGAACTGCCTTTTGTCTGTGAGAAAACAATACAGTGGAAGTTCTGGCTTTTCACACTCATCTGTGAAAGGCCGTAAACACGGCAGGGGTTTAGGCTTTAGATAGCAGGTCAGAGATAGCTCCTGGTTG
>NW_006801002.1:0-30098 GCF_000485575.1 Poecilia formosa | reverse complement strand
AAACAAAACTATTAACTCACTTGTTATAGAGAACTATATCTGGGACCCATATGAGCTCCGATGGGACTCTGATGGACGTTACGTTGTCATAGTCAGATGGTCTCCAGCGAAGTTTGTAGTCATTCCACTCCTGGGAGAGTCAAACAGAGATCAGTGTTATCCTTGAGTTTTTATCCCTCAAGATTTTGCCATTTAAGGCAGAAACAATTCTTTAAAAATTTGACTGTAGAAACAGGTTTTCTAACCTGCTTTAACCACACGTTAGTTGTCATCATTTGGTTTTTCTCATCCTGAATGGGAGACACAGCAGAGATCAAAGAACAAACGAACTGAAGTTCTTAAAGATGCATGTGTAGAGTAACATTTTTGTAATCTAAATGAAACACACATGAGATCTGGTCCATTTGGTCGGACATTATGACTACAAGTGCTGGAACAAAGATCTTGTGTTTTGTACATATCCAGCTTTTTTGGCATGAATTTCTTTCACATTCATTCTTCTATTTGGTGTTCATGTTAGATCTGAGGTTAGATCTAAACAGTTTTACAACCAGTTTTCCGATACTAGTTTTGCCTTTGGACCAGTTCTTTATCATCAAATGACCAAGCAGCACAAGCATTACTGAAAACACACAGACGATACATCAGTTCTTCCCTCACCAGATCCTGTAATCACTAATGAAAATGACACTGAGATACTTCAAATCCTTTGCTAGATTCAGAAATATTGAATATCGACAAAAGTATTTAGCTTGAATCCTTTTGCAACCACAATTACAATCCTTTCATATAACTCACCACATCAATGAGCTGGGCTATGGACAGTCCAAACTTGACTATAACCACATCAGAGATGTTTGGGACAGGTCTTGACCACTTGTTGTAACCAGAGAACAGCGTCTTGAAGAGTTCATCTTCGGCATGTGAATGGGTCTTGACATGACCAACAACTGTGGAAAATAAGATGTTTATTTATTCAAGATACTCTTTACTAGAATTTTACAAACACATAGTTAATTTAGATGATTACGTTGGATCTCTGATTTCATGCTGTTAAGTGTCTTCAAGTAAATCTGATCATTTACACTCTTTTATTTAATAATGTTTAATTTATGCAAACATGGCATCATGTTGTGGCTTGTGAAGGAAAGAGCAGGAGCTGGAAACATGGAGATGTTTCATCACAGAAGTCTAGCTAGATTTAATATAGTGTGAGATTTAATTTCAGTTTAAATCCAGATGTCTTGTTAGAGAACATTACAGACTGTCAGCATCAAGAGAGCCAAGGAGCACAGAAGACAGATAAAGTTTTAAAGACATTTTACGCAAAATTAGGTTATCAAATAAAATCCCAGGCTTTGAGCACCTTTCAGAGAATAATCTAAAAGTCGAGAAAGATTGCAGAACAAATGCAAACTAACTGGAAGTACAGGCTATGAGAGCATTATGTATAGCAGCAGACAAGACAAGAAAAATCTGAAGGAGCTGGACAGAGCCGCGTGTCAGGTGGGAGTGTCTGTTGACAGAACAGCTACTGCACTTCACACATCTGGAGCCTAAAACAGTGGCAAGAATCAACACTTTCTAGAAAGAAAGCAAGAAGAAGTCCCATTTGCAGTTTTGAAATACCCATGAAAGAGACACAGCAAACATGAGAATGAAGGTGCTTGGGTCAGATGAAATCAAAGTGTAGCGTTTTGGCCTGTTTGCAAATGTATGTGCACTAGCTTTTTTCATTGATATTTTGACTAAGAGCATCAAAAAAGTCTCTGTCATAACCTAAGTTTACCAGTCATATTTAAAAAAAAAAACATGATAATATTGACTTATTCAACTGGATTTCATTTTCATTCAGTTTAGTTAATACTGAAAAAGGTGAGCAGGATCCCAGGTAGTTTGAGCTGGTTTTGGGTTTGGTTATTTCATTGTCCCTTCTTTCTTGTCGTTCATTAGATCAGCTGTGTTTCTGTTTTACTTTGGTCCAGTTTTTTCTTAGTGGTCTCAGTAGTTTATCAGGTTTAATGCTTGTGTCTAGTCCTCTTAGTTACTTTAGTTTTATTATGTTTCTAATGGGGCTGCACAGTGGTGCAGTTGGTAGAGCTGTTGCTATGCAGCAAGAAGGTTCTGGGTTCAATTCCCTGCCCTGGGTCTTTCATTTTATGACCTTTTTCAGCTTCATCTGTGTTCACTCTGGGTTTATTAGTCACTCTGTCTTGATTTTCCTGCTCTGCTTTTTCTCCAACTGCATCACATTCCCCCGATTAGTCACTCCTGGTTCTCATGCCGCTCATTAACTCTCCCAGTAGTTAAGTCCGTCAGTTTCATCACCTTCCTGCCAGACGCTCTGTTCATCCATGTCCATTCATCACTGCCTGCTTTTCATCGCCTGTTTTCGTCCTGACAGTAACAGTTACCGCGTATTCTAGTTATTTGTTGCTCCCTGTGAGTTCTTCCACTTTTCTGGATGTCCTGTAAGCAAATAACTAGAATGAGTCCACCCATGTCTTGTCTTGAGGTATGGATACTTTTCAGTGCACTGGACCTGGATATTTTCTTTTTCTTAAGTGTTGGATAAATGATTTATTTTTAACTGCGTGTTTTTAACCATGTCTGCTCTTTTGGTGTCACAACTTGTGCATAAAAAAAAGCAGATTTCAAAAAAAGGGCTTTGATGTATCTGATGTGCACTATATTGGAAAGGATTAAAATGTGCAACTCTGTGAATATTGCAATGACCATTAGTGTGCGTAAGACCTGGTGCTATACTTTTATTTTTATTCTAGTTGATTACTTTAGGAGGAGTAACAGCAGCCCTTAATTTGCAAAAAATGTCAAAAGCTTCCAACTGAAGACCGTTAAATTCCTCACTTATTTTATTAGCTCTAAAACAAAAGCGTTAAACTGACAGTGTGACATTTTACAATGGGTCATGCACCATAACTCATTATATTTCACTGCCCAAAATGGTGAGGTGTCCTTTCTGTGCCTTGCTTTCTTTGTGTTCCTGATTCAGGTAGGATTTGGCATAAAGGAAAATACTTTTTAATTTTGTTATATTAAATATTTTAACTTTCAAGAAAGAAAGAAGTACTTTTCTCTCTTTTGTTCTTTCTTTCCTTCAAAAATCTTTTTTTTTCAAAATCTTACTAAAATCAGGCACATCCACATGTAATCTGTTACGGTGACATTAAGGTTTAAACAAGGTCCTGCTGTGTTTGCAGTTTTCTCTCATAGTGCAGAGGGCTTTGCAACTCGGTGGAGCGTGTCACCATTATGGATCAACAAGTTTGATCCACACATTTTTGGTTCCATTAAGGACATTTCTACAAAGTGTTAGTGCAGGTCAACCCTCTGCACGGTCAATGCTGTAAAGACCTGTGGCTACATGTAAATCTGATGCAGAGATTTAGTGCTAGAGCTGACATCTTGGATGGACTTTAAACAACACAGTGCTGTTTCACAGTAAGTATTTAATGTTTTAAAATACTATTTTCAGCATTGTTTTTTTCAGACATTATCTTTGCCATATGATGGGTTTCAAAGTGGACACCTGGATTCATCTCCTACCTTCATTTGTTTATTCTAATCTGACCAATGAGGTTGCAGCTGAGGCTTCCTGTCTGGTCTCTTGACAGGCCTGGTGAGATGCGTCCATTTTCCGTGCCTCTGGGAGCAACCACATGTGTGGGGCTAAACAAAAAAGGCTCCTGGGTACCATTCATCAAAGAACCTCCTGGCAGTGGAGTCTTGAAATGAGATGACACCTTCAAAATCCAGCAAACTGGGCTTAGAAGACTGGAGGCCAGCCAGGCCCCTCGGCCAGGTCTATAAAACACTGACCCGTTTGGAGGATCGAGTCAGCAGCTTCCTTGGCCAGAGGCACTCTTGGTGAAATTGGACTGTCAAGTGCTTTTAGCAAAGAGTATGGAGGGGAACAACGTGGAACATTTTCTGGACAAGAAAACTGCAAGGCGTCAAGTCAAAGAGCTGATCTTTGGCTTGGTGGCAAATGAACCATCTCTAGATCGTATGTCTACTTTTTTTTTTTTTTTTTACTGCAGAAGTCAAACAGGAAACACGGGGCAGGGAGATGCAGACTTGAAATGTTTTTTTTTTCAGGCATCTGTTGAGAAAGTCTGCTAATGACTTGTTTCTGCATTTGAGTGAACAATTGATTCATGGTTTAAATTGGTGCAAAAAAGAGCACACGTTTTTCCTTTACTGTCAATCTCTTTTAACAGAGAAAGTTTCTGCAGATATCTATAAAAGCATAACATTTTCATAAAATGCATTTCCTTCAATGGTTGTGCATATTTAATCCACCTCTTTATTTAAAAAATCTGAATGGGATCAGTTGTAGATTAGCCATTTTTGCACATATGGAAACATTACAAGATGTATGTGTGTTTAATGACTTTAGAAAGCCCACAATGCAAGTAATTTTATTATATAAAAGTGCCAGTTTGTATCAGGTGGATGGTATAAAACAGGATTAAGAGAATAAATTGGGTGTTTGTTAAATTACAAAATACAGAAGAATTAATAAAGTGAAACATAAGGAACAAATAAAAGATACCAGCATTTGTTTTAATGAACTAAAAATCTGCACTATGGACTTTATGGCTTCTGGAGGCCATAACATTTTCTCTGGCTGTGGCTGCAAACATGTCTGACTTACAGAAAACAAACAGTTGCTATTGGAGAAATGTATGTGAAGGTTAGTAAGGCAGTTGATTTTAATCCAAAGATGATCTCAAGTATCAAATCCTAATGAAAGCATTTGGTATTCTAGTAGCAGTGTGTAGGACTTAACTCCCATTCCCTGTTGTTGACCTGATGTTTTGTTTTACATCAAGTGGTGCCACAATACGGCTGTGACTAAAAGGTGCAGGGACCCTGAAAGGGCAGGTTTTCCAGATTTAGAAATGGACCATACAGAAGAAAAAAAAAAAGACAAAACAATGTAATAATTTACATCTTCACCTGTTGAAAAAAAAAAACAACAAAAAAAACAAGAAAACCAATAAAAACAACTTACATTGGAATTTCATAATGCGACTGCACTATCTAAGGTACTAACTAAGATCATGTCATTGACAAAAACAAAATAGTGCAAAAAAAAATAAATAAATAAATAAAACATGCATAACACACAACACACACGCTTTACCATAGAGGGGGACTTGGAACTACATGACAAATTCTTAACTTGGAGGATTTTGATTATAGTGCTGTCTGTCCAAGTGTGCAGTTAAACCTACAAGTAAGTATCTTGAGACTCAAATGCTTTCATATTGCATCAAGGGGGGCGAGGGGGTTGGTATCAGGATATCCCTAGGTTGGGATACTTAAGAAAAGAACGCAGTTATTTCATTGCTTTTTACTGAGTCTAGAGATGGACGTCAGAATAAATGAAGGGCTTTTATCGAAAAATAATGTAAGTGATTGTTATTGCAATTCACAGGTTTTGGTTCTTAAATATATATATTTTTTCAGCAGGTCTGTGTATTAAATTCCTGCTCAGTTGCAGTTCAGGAAAAAAAAAAAAAAAAAAAAAAAAAAAAAAACTCTTACCTGTCTGACCCAGAAGTAGCGTCCAGACGACCATGGTCCCTTTCAGGAACAGGTGGTTGTGAATCATTTTGCGCTCTGTTAGAAAAAAATAAGTCCAACTTGATCAGAGAGTAAAGCGCAGCGGGGACGATCCGTCAGAGTCTTCTCCGTGAGAGAAGCATGTGTCATCTTCGCAGCTGGGAGGCATATCCAGAAAAAAACTGCACAACAACTGCTGCTACATCAGAGGGAGAGGAGAGAGTGGAAAAGTGCTCCGACCAACTACTGTACCGCCGTTCAGCATTGGTAAATGTCTCTTCGGTCACCACTGAAATGTGCTTCTGTTGTGGATTAAATCTGCTATTTTAGTAACAAAAAGTGTAGGAAAATGTTGTCCAGGCTTGCGCGGGTGCCAAATCCAAACCATTGCGCATTTTTTTACGCACGTTGCCAAGCTGTTATCCTCTTGCTATTTCTAATGATTTTGATCTGGAGAGCGGTAGAGCCAACTAGCAGGGAACATGCGCCTGTATCTGGTAGGACACCTCTGGCAGTCCCTCCTCCGATTTCTCTTCCTCCTCATCTCTCTCTTTGTTTCTCTCCCTTTTTCTCTTTCTCACTCCGATTGCCATAAACCTTAGATGTAAAGGCAACTGAAATACCACATTTACATCTAAGCACATAAGAAAGTGTTTTATTTGCGCCATTCTTTCAAGCGTTTTTTCACTCCAGGAATCAGCTCAACTGGGATATTTCAGTGGAAAGCAGCTAGAGGGCAGGCTAAGTGAATAAATATACTTGGAGATGTTTTAAGTTTTCCAAACGTGACGGTGAACACAGAAGCTGCGTAATATCACTGAATAATGAAAAAAAAAAAAAAGATTTTATTGGAACAAACACTGTTAAATTAACAACGTAGTCCTTCTGAGACTCAATCGGTTCTCCCAGGGCAAAACAATTTGAAAGATTAATCAGATGTAGATCTGAGTTACACCATTTAAAAAAAAAATACAAATACGCTTTGACCTAAAAACCATTACATTGTAGCTCTGTATGCTCAGGATGAATAATCCTGAAGATAATCATTCGCCCCTACTCTCAAGACTTTTGCAGCCTCTAACAGATTTTCTTTCCAATTTGCCCTGTGTTTAACTACATTATATTCCCATCAGCTCTAATCAGTTCGCCTCTTCTGCTGAAGAAACACATCCTCGCAGCACGAATGACACCTGGCGCCACCAAGTTTCACTATTAAAACGTGGGTGATCTAATAGCATTTTGTAGAGTCAAATATCTTGATTTTGGTTTCATCTGACCAGAGCAACTTTCTTCTTCAACAAATGTATGCCACACTTTCTAGATTCATACTTGTAAAACGAAAGGAAACAAGTTATATATTTATGATAAAGTTCCACTTAATTAGTTTGTGGTTTTTCTTTCTGTAGTTGTAAGCTGGGCGAGAGGCCGAAGTCTGTATAGAAAGGTCTGCAGACCATCACAGGATTGTCCAGCAGAAAAATGCAGTCTGTCATAAATCTCCTCAACTGGTGTTTGTCCAATTTGGCCTTGGCAAATTGGACCTAATAAACTATCAAGCGAGTGTAGTTTACTTTTTAAATGTTGAAAATACATAATAGATGAACAGTCTTCTCATTCTAAATGCTTATTGTGTCGTTACGCAGGCTTTCCGAAAGACTCTTCTAGTTTGCTTTATAAATATTAGACTTGGCTCCACAGATTGTTTCCATTTATTTCATAAACAATTCCTGAATTAAAGATAATATTTAACAAGTCTACCTTTTATGACTTACCCCATGAGGGGTGATTTGTTTAAACCATCATTTCCCAACTTGCAGCATTTTCTTCAGCATTTTCTTTCCTGCTAACAGTTCAACGAGACATCGTTGCATCTCAGTAACAAAGACACACAAAATATTTAGGACTGTTGATCTTGGCACATAACAGTTTGCCAGCCTTTATTCACATATTTATTATTTTGCAACTGGAAACTGACGCCTGAACAGTTTCGAAACTCCGTTCATCAATTTCTCACAATGTCTTTCAGCTGCCGTGTAAATGAAACATGCAGGGCTTGGGACGACCTCTCCAACCTGCTGGCGATGTCCGCTGCAGCGCGAAGCATCTCTTCAAAGATCACAGACTCTTCTCTTACTCTGCGCCAGAATTTGGGGGGAAAAAAAAGAAAAGAAAAGAAAACAGGCTTCAGGAGGAAAGATGAGAACAGAAAAGGCAAATGAAGGAATGCCTCTTGACCTACTGTTCATTTCCCTGGGGGTAAATTATGATTGACGTTTTCGTAATGGAAAAGACAGACTCAGAAAATGATAGCCATGTTGAAAAAAAGTGCAACTTGTTTTACATTTTACGATGTGTTTGGAGGCTTTAAATGTGATCCAAATCTAATATCAAGTACACACACAAAAAAAAAACAGTCTTGATCTATGACAGATCATCATCTGTGTGGGATAAATTAAGCTCACCAAATTATTCTGTTAATTGTAGAAATAAATTTTCAGACCTGACATATTTATTGTTTTTTTTTTTTTTTGTTTAAACCTGACTATCAGTCTTCCATATTTTTGGGGAGAAATGTCTTGCACACTCATCTTGGTTAAGCATATTGAGGTTTATAGACAACTGCTTCTGATCAGCTCTCTTATAGTCCCAACACAGCATCTCTTTTTGATGAAGCACTGAACTTTAATTAGGCCATTTAAAAACACCTTAAATATTTTTAATTTTCAGTCTTTCTGCTGCATTTTTTTGTCCCGTCGATGACTCAGTTCGGGCAAAGTGTTGTCTGTCAGACGGACGGTCTATCCGATGGTTAAAAATGTCTGTGTACAGCAGCAAGATTCATCGGTCCAATGGGTTTCTACATTAGCCCAAAGCACAATACCTCCTCTGGTGAAAATGTTTTGTGCTGGTACACTTTATTTGGTTTATCCTGAACAAGATAGTCAAAAATTTGACACAGATAGATGTTTGTAGTAAAAATAATACACTCACTTGATGTTTTATGAAATGCTAAATCTTCTCCTCTTTTCATTGTCAGACTGTAACTTTAACCAATACTCACTTCTCCATCCCAGCGAAGCCATCTCCCTCCAGCTGCTTTCTCAAATCTTCCTCAGCTTTCTCTAAATCCTCACTACAGCCTTTATGGTCCTCCTGGATGCTGATGATGTTTTCTTTAATCACATCTTCATATTTCTGATCCCCCAGCTCTGCCCCCACAAACTGCGCCAGGTTCTCCACCACTGCCTTGTTGGCACGTTGAATCGTCCGCAGGTAGTCCAGTTCCTCTCGCCGGGCCTTCAGCTTTCGAGCTGAAACAGTTTCGGCTTTAGTGCTGAAGTGGACAGAGCACTTATCTGGTTGGGGTTCAGATTGGAGCGAGGGGGACGGCGACGACGGGATTAAGAGATGGTTGTTTTTCGCACTCGCAGGCTCGTCACCAACGGCCTCCAATGTGTCATTGGTGGCCGTCGAGGCAGGGAGGATGTCAAAGCCTGAACCCCAGTCGCCATCTCCACTTTGGCCAAATATCGGGGTTGCCAGGGAGATCCAGGCCAAGATGAGCTTCATCCAAAACTGCCACATGGTAGCCTGAGCAGATAAAAGTGAATGATTGTGAATTTCATGAAAAGATGTGAAGACTACTGAGTTTTGCAAGACAATTAGAGGATATGGTTTGGGTTCAAGGTATGCTGTTAAAGCTTAATTTTGCAACTTTCAGATGGACGACCACCTGAACTGCACGAACATCCAGTATGCCGAGGAGATGCAAGAGTGATGTTTGTTCATTTCGAGGAGGTAACGACACTTGAAAAGCTCTGTAAATAAGATGAATTTATGTCTGGAAACATCTTGGAAATATAAAGTAGAGTACTTGCTCACAACCACTGGCTCTGATGTTTTTGTCGTTTCTTTCAGCTGTCACTTTTAAGCGCGCTACACTTTACATCTGGTCCATCAGCAGAGCTTGTACTCCGACTTTTATGTTTTCAGTTCCCCTTTTTGAATCTTCAGCTCTGTGCAAATGGCAATAATGTTTGTTCAAAATCGTTTCCTCAAGACGTAATGATATTGAAATATTTCCAGAAATGTTCATCTTATTTATCCAGCTGAGAATTAAACGTGGCTGTGACTCTTCTCTGATACTTACGAGGTTCATAAATCTGACTCCCTGAATGTCACTGCATATTTTAGAAGCAATCATATTTTTCTACGTACAATTTATCAGGCAACCTTCTTTCAGTTGAACTTTTGTTAAATGCCACATGCAGATTATAAAATATTATACACACAACATGTCTTATTTTGCTACATACAGGTTGCTGCTATCTGAGTGACTTCTGTTTAATAGAAAGACTTACAGGTAAGTAAATCTGTCCATCTACCAATTAAATTCAGTTTACTATACAAGTAGTTTTATCTGCACAAACAATCTTTATCTCTTTTCGTTTTCTTTTCTTTTTTTTTTTTTTACAAAGAAGTCTCTGAATGTGCAGAGCTGGTAGAGGAATATCACAAAATCCTTCCAGCTGTCACTGCAGCAGAGGGTTAAGCTTCATTGTCAGTTCAGACTAAATACACACGTGTGCAACAATTTCCCTTCCTCTTCACAACTGCACACTATTTTATTCAATAATATAAAGTCTCATTGTTTATACTCGCCTATCCATGCATGGTCACATGGAGTCTGGTGTCTGTCTACAATAGTCACTGGGTTAGAGTCATGGATACACCCTGGACATGCAGTGACTCCATCACATGGTAACCCAAAGACAAAGGACAAACAGCCATGAACAAACACACTTGCTGCTAAGCCCATTTAACCTGTACATTTTGACTGTGGGAACTAGCCATATTACCCATTGTAGGAAAATACAAACTCCATGCAGAAAGATCTGGAATAAAGACAAGTATCTATTTTTTTTTCCTGCACAGCAGCAGTTCTAACAACTGCACCACCGTGCAGCCCCTTCAAAATACGTGTATGAAATCTCAAATGTATTTTGGATTCCTCTGCAGATTATAGTTTTACTGTAAATGGATGCATCAGCAGTTATCATGTCCCTCTATGTCTGTTGTGAGAAGTAAAATGGGTTAAATTTAATCTTTCAGTGGATTTATGTCATTGTTTTATAAAAAGTTATTGCACAAAACTGTGCCGCCTCAGCTGTGGAGTAGTAATAAGCTTTTCACATTCTGTGGCTAGACTGTGTGGTGACTCGTGTCACGCCAAGGCTGTGAAAGCCGAAACTTCTCCTTACAGTAGAGTTTCTGTTGTTTCCAGTGGTTTTCTAAGGATCTTTCTTGTGAATGCTGACGTTCAGGTCGTCTTTTTGTCTTTCTGGGCACAAAAAGAAACAATCTGGGTTGTTTTTTTCAAACTACAGTTTTTGAGGAACTTACGTGGCTGTCTAGGTTTCAAGCTTCCGCATCTGGAAATGGAACATTTTAATTTAATTTAAAGGCATCCACCATAAACTGCATGGCAGAGATATTTCTGCTGTCAGATCGCATTCGGATTTGGCACAAAACTTTTTAAACTCCTCAAAGCTGAGAGGAAAGTCTGGCTAGTTATTATTTTTCAGTACGTCTTGTTCTGAAATCTGCTGAAACAAACATAATAAAATATTTTGCTTATTTTAAGGCAACTTGTGGTGTGGAAAGACTCCCAGTTACCCATAAAACAACCGAGAGGGTTCCCTCTGCGTTTCAGTGACTACTTCAATTAAGTTGCAGTGGTTTTCATGGAAATATGTTCAAATAGGATTACTTTGGGACAATGAGGTTTACATCCTGATATCGTAGTAATGCGTTTTTGCGTGTGAGTGTATGGTTACAGTTGGGATGACCTGACATGTAAAATAAAGGCAAATTTAATGAGCTTTCCAGATGTGTTCCAAGTCGATGACGGCATTGCGTTACATCTGCTTCTGCAATTATTTTATCCAGCCTGCATAGACTTTTGTTATTTTGAGTATTAAAACCAATTAGCTGATTACAAACAGAAAAATGGCACATTTATTTATAAATTAAATGGGAAACCTGTCACAAAGTGACTTTACTTTATGTTCCATAATTGTGGTGATGCAAAACCTTTTTATTCCTACAAAACTTTTGACCACGCTTGTTTCAGCACCACTAAAACAAATCCCTGTTGGTCCGCAGTAACAACACTGGTCTTATGACTGAAGGTAATGAGATAAAAATGTAATTCGTCTGTTCGGGAAAGACGTGAATTTGTTTTGCTAACGCCTTTGCTCATTCCTCGGTGTATCACAGACTTGCAGCAGTGGTTTTTGTCTTTGAAAAATGCCTTGAAAGTTAAGATGCAGACGGTTGGGTGCAAACTGTGCTTGTGTTGGACTGCAGTATGTAGTCACATTTTTCTTGGCTCCACTGCAAAGGATTCGTCACAGGGAAGTGACTTTTATGGGCTGACTTTTCTCTTGGCTTAAAGCGTTTCGACAAAGGGAAAGCCGTGAGTTTGCCAAACCCTTTAGTGCTTCACCTTAATCTTTAAGCGCAACAGCGTGCAAGTCTGATTAAGTGTTTAAATCCCGAAATAGAACTAGTTATAATGATTTGGTTCTAATGAAAATAGAAAAGTTCATGAGAAAAAAATGGAAACGTTGTTCAAGTGATTTGCACTGTTGAGGCCAGATGTGTGTATGCTTTGCGTAAAAAGATACAAACCTTTTTCCTTCTCACCAACTTTTAGTATCAGAGTTAGCTCTCTTAGCCAGATATCAAAACAATTTTTTCCAAGTGTTATGAAGTCAAGAAGTTCCCTTAATATTTGGTAGAGCAGGCTTTTACACTCAATTTTTATTTATTTATTTTTTTCTCGCTGAGCGGCTCTTCAGCATATGTCAATACAGGTCTTGATTCACTGGTACAAGTTTTGTGGGGTTAGTTTCATATACCGTATGCGAAAATCTGGTTGAAAACCCTGAATGGAGCTGAATAGGCATATCTCTTTTCTGAAAATGAGGCATTGGTATGAAATGATTCTGTCATTTGCAGAGATGCTTTTGGTGAATCTCTTTTTATTAATCCCTGAAATGTAGATGTGGATGCTCTTGGCTGCACACGTCCTCCTCTTTCAGTCCTGGTTGAGGAGCAAATCTGAGCGTTTGTTGGGTGGGTGCCATTCAGCTTTGTGGCCTCTCCTGTCAAAGCTTGACCAGGTGTGTTTTACAGCTGTCAAAACACATTTACTTCAGCAGCACCATGACAAGGAAGGCTCTGGTAGCCAAAAAAAAAAAAAAAAGTTGCTACTTTTTTTTCTGCTAAACACAAATAGGAGTGAATGGGTTTAAATGTTAAATAGTAAGAAAAACCACGGAGAAATAGAGAAATACACATTTCTCTATTTTCAGTAAGAATATTTTTGAATTTTCTGAGTTCAGCCCTCATCTGGAGTCACATTTTCTCATGATTCTTTTGGTTTCCTTAAGTTTGGAAACACTTGATGTTTTTTAACCCAATCAAACTTGTTTTAGGACAAATAAACCAGAAATACACTACTTAAAATTACAAATTACATTTTTTTTATTATCCAAATTGTATGTTAATAGTATGGTAGAGTATCTTCCCGTGGTTATTTATGAATAAACATCAACATCAGTTCAAGTGTCTCCAGAAAATGCATGTTCTTTAACATCTTATAAGTTTGTGTAAATGATGTAAGCGTCTTGACCTTAGCAGAGGAATGCGTGAGGGAAAATCCTGAGTGTACTCTCTATATAAAGTTTCATTCAGTCCACACATCAGACTTACCTTACTCCAGTAATTTTTGCACCTCTGGTTTCTTCCACTTCTGCTCTTTCAGTCCGCCGGATCCACTCAGAAGTTCAAGAGTACCATTTACAAGCAGAAAGAAGAAATAACTCAGCTCTTCCCTTCATGTCAGAGAAAGAAAAGTGCAGACACGCGCAAACGCAATTAGAGTAAGTCTGGAGAGTCTGGTCGCCCGTGTGCCTCTGCATGTCTGCTGGGAGGAGTTTTATAAGGAAGGGGAATGTTTTCAGAAAAGGCTAAAACTGAGTTATTTCTTTTTTCTCCGCAACGGGGAACGGAGGCTGGAAGCAGGGAGGGGAAAGAATGGCCTTAATTTACTTCACATATGGGGATTATGGTAAGTAGGGATGTGGGCTTGATAGCACAATGGAAACTTCGAGAGATCTGCATAATAAATTTTCATGGCGTTTTTCCTTAAACCCATGCTAATTATGTGCAGGTCTGAGTTTCTTGTGGCATGTTCAAAAGTCTTACATTCTCTTGCAAATTATATCCCTTCATAACTCCGGTCCAAAAACTTTTCTGTTCATGTTAACAGAAAAAAAAATAAATAACTATATGTTTAAAGACAAGATTGTGTTAATTGTTCTATGTTGAGAGCATTGTGTTTTGTGTGAGAAGCATGAAAAGTCTGATTTGTGGAAATTTATCAAGACACAAAATGCATAAATGCACTAAATAAACCAAATAATGGGAGATCTCATATTATTTTAAAGCTTTTCATACACTTACTTTACTAGGGGGCATCAATAGGAGTGTGGGGTGCTGTTTGTGAGATAGAAAGGGATGATTTTAGTTCTGTTAAAGAGTTAAAGTATCTTGAACCTGGATAACAACTGGTATAAAGCAGGAAGAATACTGGAGTTGTGTCTGTTTCAAACCTTAAAAGTCCAAATACCTAATTTCAGCTTTGATAGTGAGCTCTGGGAAGTGACCAAGAGAGACGGGATTTGGTGCAAAAACATGATTAATCTCAGAAGAGTGGCTATTAGCTCATCCTACAAGAAAGGCGGGAAAGCTTATGAGTTTAGAAGAAGTTTTATGTTGGTTTGCTCCTCTGCAATAAAATGGTTCCATTAACTTTTTTTCCATCTTTGTTTCGTTTTTCTAAATTGATTCTATCACATAGGTAGATTGCCTTTCGGTGAACTCCCATCTGTGCAGCTATTCACTTATCATTTCACTGAAATAACACAAAACGTAGCAGCTACTTTTAACAGCATGGGAAAGATTTGCTGCTGTGCTTCTGAAACACACAAGGATCGATGTGCATAATCAATTATTCCATTAAACCAGCATTCAATACTTGAATTTCTGTAGCAGTTTTATGGTAGATATACCAGCATGTGTTAGAAATTTAAGGTGAGGATGACTTGAGAGGCAGAATGCCCTGGGAATCTGCACATTTCCCAGGGCAACTTTGCTCTACAAAAAGGTTGTGTTAATAAAATTCATGATCGTCAGCCTTTTGGATTATATATGGGTGATAAAGTGTGAACATGTATGTGTTCATACTTATGCATGCATGCATTTGTGTGTGTGTGTGTGTGTGTTTGTTAGTTTGTTACCTGGAAATGCAAAAATGTTTTAGTGGTGAGGAGAGTAGAAACCCTGCACAGCTCAGCTGGTTCTGCAGCAGACACAGGTTGACAGATACCAGGCATCCACACCAAGCAGCCATGCAGCTGAAACGGAGACAGGTACGTAGAACGGTTTTGTGTTGGCAGCTTATAAAAATAGTTGTTGTTTTGATATTCTTTTTTATGATTAGGGGGTCTTGTGTTCTTTTGTCGAAGATTTCCACCTTGCACTTCAAAACTAGATATTTTTTGCAACCTGCTGTCTATAAAAAAAAAACTACATGAAGTTATGTATGTAGGAAAAGAGTTTTAATGTATGATTTTCCGCTGATTATTTTTGTCAAATAAGAAAGGAAATGTATTAGTGTTAGACTTTATAGTCTCTTCTGTTGGAGAACTTAGAAAAAAATTACTTCCATTGAGGTTACTATACCTTTAAATAATTTGAGAAAGCCCATACATTTTAGTATCATGGCTTCCTTAGCTTCTGGAATATTATGGCTGTATCTGTGTAACTTTACGAAAAAATTAAGAGAAATTTACAATTTCAGATCAAATGAACATGCTAAGTTGATGTGGTCAAATAATAATAATTATGCAAATAAAAACCGCATGTCTAGATATCATAACTGTTTGCATTTGTAATGCATGAAATGTATGCATCAACTCCATGAATGAAAGCAGAAGACCTAGTGAAGATGCTGCCTAATATTATTGTACTGACTTGGGCTGTGGGGCCACTCAGTGAGTAAGAAGCCATTATTCCCAAAGATTCCAGTTAGCAAATAAACTCATGGACAAAGACCTTAAGAATGTTATCTGACAATATTACATTTGGAGGACAAAGAAGGAAACTACCAAGCCTGGGAACACTATCCTAACTGTAAAGTTGAGGGTTGTGTGGGTATTTTTATGCAGGAGGGGCTGTTGCACTTCACAAAACAGATGGTGTCACAGGGAAATGGCATCTCTAGACATCAGCCAGGGATTTGGCTGAATTCCAGCGAGCCTTACAGAGAGGCTTGGGGAAGGATTCCCAAAATGCTTGACCAAAGTCAATTAATTAAAAAGGCAATTCTACCAATAAAATTGTACAATATGAAGATAGTTGGAAATGATAGCCTCTCTCCTTCTTTAGAGTAAATATTAATAACTTTGGTAATACAAACTGGCCCTAAATCTTAGGCCGGATTTTTATTTTTTTTTTTTTTACATGTAAATACAGCATGTGACATAAACTCAGCTTCATCAGACATAAACTACACATTACGCTGACCAGCCTTTCTTTCTGTTGAACGTTACATACATTTTATGTTATTGTTTGCGAAACGTCAAAAATAAATCCTAAACCACACAGTAGTTATCCTCACTCTGCAGGAGACCAGATGTTCTTTGTCAAACGTCAGACTGTTAAATGTCCTCAGCCATCTGTAGACCTCCACGTACCAGGTCCAAGATTTTTTTTTTTACCCAAGACATAATGAGGGCAACACATGGAAGAGATTTAGTATTTATCTTCACTGCAACATGTATTTTCTTTTTTTTAAGTCACTCAAAAATCCTTTCAACTTGTGATAAGTGATACATATTGGCAGTGAAATGAAAAGCCTTTGATTATATTTATAGGGAAAATGACAGCACAGTCCATTATCTATACATTAAAAAAATACTCTGTTAGAAGAGAAGGTTTAAATTAAAGGTCTAATGTTTAGTATCAGTATCTGTTTTTTGTAAAAAAAAAAATAAAAAAAGAAGCAAGAAGAGCCCACAACACTAAATAATTGTTGAGATAAAGTGAATCTTAATGCGTTAAGAGTCCAATGTTCTTGTCTTACTATCAACTCTGAATCATTTTGTCTTTAATTCTTTCCTGTGTTTGGGTTTCCTGATAAACTTTGACTTTCAAATCAAAACAATACACTGGTGTTCAATAAATACACCACAAGTCAAACAGTGACTGTGAAAATATCAACCAAGAGAACATGTGAGCGTTTTTTTCTAATTGACGAGCACCTTGTGCATCCTCAGGGCTGTTCTTGACCAAGGCAAGGACTCCGTCATCTTCCAATCTTCTTATCCGCAGCAGTGTGTGCAAGCAATGAATGCCGCGCTGCGCTCGGGCTGATAAACTCTGCAAATCCGCTCTGGGACCCAAACACAGTTGAGGCTTTTCTCAGTGCCCAGAACCAGGCTGCTTTGCCCATTTGCCCCATGTTTTCCTTCAACTTGCACAGATTGCACAGCTTTGTGACTAACAGGCAGGGAATTGTGATAATATTGAGCTCTATAATTTATAACACGTCAAAGTCTGTGTTGTAATTAATAAATCTTCCACTGGAGGTGTCATGTGAAATTTTAAGAGTGGCTTGTAAATCACTCTGGCTCAAGAAGGTGACCTTAAATAGCACTTATGAAGAGCTGCTGGTGAAACGTCATTTTTAAACAACATCATAAATCACACAAACATGCTTGAATGACATGGTTGAATTTTCCTTATTTGGTCATGCGTATGCTAAAAAAGTAGCTATGATAAATTTATTTTGATGACTAAACTGCATTCAAAATGAACATTTTAAATATTTTTTGAAACAAAATGGAAAATTTGTTGTTCATCTTAAAAAAATGTGAATGCTGCATAAAAGTGCACTATTTCTTGCCCAATCATCTCAGAAAGTGAAACTCACATGTTATCACACACAGTTATATATTACAAGCCTTTTTTCTTGTAATTTCCATTTCTCAGAAAATTTGAATAATTTCTGAGACTCATCATCCCATTAAGGTGTGACTCATGATGTCACACCCTAATCATCAAATTAACTCAAAACACCTGTAAAAGTTCCCTGAACCTTCAAACCGTCTCTCATTCTGGGTCAGTACAACACAACCATGGGGAAGACTTTTATCTTTTACTTTAAAAGATGAAAGTCTTTTAAAACTAGAGAAATTTATGTTCCCAGTGAAACAGCCGTGAGAATGCATATTTGCAGAATGATTGATGGATAAATGAGAGAAACATGAGAACAAAGAATAAGAAATAGAAAAAAACAGAAGAAAGCTACAGTCATATATTGTAGAAATCTTTTGCTAAGTAACTAAGTTTAGCAAAGGTATAGCAGAATTCAGCAGAAGAAGCAGAAGTTTGTGTGCAACTTAAATTATTTGAAAAGTCAAAAATTGAAACAGAGCTTAAGAAATAGCATAATTAGCACAAGAAATGGAAATTAGTACAAAAACAGAAATAATTGAAACAGTTGAACAGTAAAACATATTAGAAAGTACAAATTAGCAGAAGCATAAATTAGCACAAAACCTGAAATAGTTTAAACAGTTGAACTGTGAAACATAGCAAAAAGCATAAATTTGCAGAAGCAGAAATTAGTACAAAACCAGAGATATTTGAAGTGAAACATAGCAAAACAAATAGCAAAGGAGCAAAAGAAGCAAAAAGATTGATATATGAATTGCTAAACTTGATTAAAGTTTGCATAAGATCTTTGAAAACACTAACACCAGTAAAAGAAGAAGGCACATACAGAAAGGTAGACAGGCAGAATTCATTTGCTCAAAAGGGCAATTATTTCAAAAAGTACAATAATAAATTTTAGCAAAAGACATAGCACAAATCTGTAGAAGAAGCAGAACGTTTTGATATATGAATTAGCACAATTAGTTGAAGTTAGTAGAAGTAGTTAACGACTGAAAAATCTGAGCAGGATCTTAATTTTCTTTTAAACTGATGAAAGAGTTTAAAAGATTATTTTAAACTCTAAGTCTTATCAGACAGGCATTTATAGAGAACTGAACTATTTGACAATTATTTTCCTTTTAATGTTCCTGATTCTTGGTCATTTTGATCTAAATTACTAGTTATATGAATATTTGCCCAAAGCAGTTATTATTTACAGATGGATAATGTAAACTTGGCAGAGGTGAGACATCATTGCATTTGTTTATGTTGATGTTTAGCTGTCTAAAAAGTATTTCTGGTGGTGACTAATATTAATACATGCTGCATTCTACCTATGCACTCATTCACTCCACATCGTTGCAGGTGGTATGCCTCCATGGATTTCTCCTAATACAACATTTATCCTGGTATGTTAGATGATATTGTGTAATGGGCTCTAACTATATTTTCATATCCTCTTGTCGCTCCTTTTGACAGCTTTATGAAGGGATCTTTTTTATTGACAGAGCCAAAAGATCAGAGTTAGTGTTGCACGTTTTCAGAATGGGATTATGTCGCCAGGGCGTTCTCAAATAACCACACAGGCTTATAGGATGGATTGTATTTTAAGCAGATTTGCTTTTTATCAATCCTAGTAAAAAAAATCACAATGTCATTCACTACCTTTGCATGCAACTGCTATATGCCATTACCCCATAAACACAAATTTTAATTTTATTATTTATGAGGAAAATCAATAAAGGTGGAAGTGTCCAACAGTGCTATTGGCTTTCAAAGATTCTGACAACTTAAAGGCGATTAAGTGGAAACTGATATCCTCTTTGTTGCACAGGTTCTGCAGCTCAGCTGAGTGAAAATAAAAAATAATACCACTCCAACCAGACCGCCTTTGATATGTGTTTCACAATAAATGCCATCCCTGTAAAAGGAAGCCCAGACCTCCCTCCAGACCTCGTTAAACAAGTCAAAGAGCAGGAAATGAGCGAGCCTACGGACACGGAGAACACTGATCAATCAGACTGACACTGATTTGGACCAATTGACATCTGAGTGTCTGCACACACTGCATCAAAGGCAGTGTTCCTTAACATCCCAGCTCACTTTACTCATGTGTAATGTAATTAACTATCCCAGGATAAATAGAAGATAAGTGGCAAGAAGGCGGGCCAAAATTTAATCAGGCAAACATAATTAGTCAGTTTGTATGCTTCCTGGAGGACAGAGGAGATGACTACATAATGGAAGCCACTGCTTGATGCCATCCTCTTTATGCTATGTTGTCACCCATCGGAAAGAAAGTGACCCCAGAATTCAATGATACATATAAAAAGTATTTTATGGTTGTACTGAAAGAAATTAAAGACTTGTAAGCGCTTTCTTTGTTTAAATTCACCACATCAGTTATTATTTACCGTATCATGCCACCTTTTTATTAGTTTTTGGTACTTTCTGCCATTTTTTAAAATTGTCTCATTGCTTTTCCCAAACTTCATTTTATTTTCTGTTTTATCATGTATTTACCTGGAATGTTGTGATTGCTGTGAATCACTTTGGTCAGCCGAGGTCGTTTTAAATGGGCTTTATAAATAAAGTTTGACTTGACTTGACATCAAATATAGTTCAAACAAGGATTCCGAGATTAGGCATGGTGTTTGCACTTTGTATGTAAAGTTGTTGTTCATGATGATGATGATGACGCTAAAAAGAACTGTAAGGATCAAAGACGATATAAATGTACAATTTAATATACAATTTAAATGGACCGCCATGTCTTGTTTTCTCTAAACATTTTTCTTTTGTAATTAGTCGATGTAAGCATAATCTTTGCTAAGTGATTTCTCATTTCGGAGTCACTTTGAAAAGCAGATGACTTTTAAAAGACAGAAAGCCCGCAGGGACAATTCAGGCTATATGCTTCTAACTTTAGAAGCAAGTGTTTTTGAAACCGCTGTGAGAAGTAATCTTAGCTGTGTCTCGGCACCATCATATGTAATGGGGAAGGTGAGGGTGAGAATCAAGACACCAGCTGTGCCCTCATTCTGGTAGAAACTCTTAATCAATACCAAGCAGCCCCAAAAAAAGTCATGTAGAAAATGGCGGTGGCCGGGGTCACATACATCCAGTTTGTCCGAGGTGTGAAATTGAACACCGAGTCCCCGGCATGTCGGGGGGATGGGGGGCTCTTCTATGGATTCTGACAAAAAATTGGTATTTCTTTTGCTCTTCTAGTTCAATATATTTTGACTTGATGTTTGCAAGAAAAAAAAAGAAGACATTTCTTTCCTTTAAACTTCAAAAGTAACATTCAAAGGCTGGCTCAATTCAACTGGCTGATAAAAAGGTGAAGAGAAGAAAAAAGAAGAAAAAAAAAATCACTCAAAATCCAAGTCTTCCGTCATTGTTTCTTTTTTTTTTTTCCATGTATTTTCAAACAGGCGCCCTTGCTCAAACCGCATGTGCCATTGGCATTCGGATCACACCGGCTAAATGCATTCAAGACAGCCCTCTAAAGAAATCAGGCTGTCCTTCAGGCTCCCGTCAAATCTACCTTAATAATGGGATTTTCACCCATCGCATTCAAACTCGCAGGGGACTAATGTGGAAGAATATTAGTAAGGTGCGAGCGGGTCCAAAATTGAATTTAAAACGTTAGAGTCGGCTGACGAAAAGCTGGCTTTGCTGTATGCAGTGGTCAGGAAATCATGCTGCTCACAGAGAGCTGGGTTTCCCACACACTCGTGCACCATCTGAGTCCAGCTAAGACGTGAAGCGCGATCTCACTAGAACTGTAAACCGCTTGCTGTGAATGGCCTGCTGTTGAACTCTTATAGTGCTAATATGCAACTGCATGCTGGGTCTGGAATTTCCTATGTTTTGGGTTCCTTCTCCTTATTTCCTTTGGCTGCCCTGTTGTTTTACCTTTAACCATGTGCGCACTGACAAGCTCGCAATCATTACTGACACAGATTTTACGAAACCAGTCAGTTGGATTTGCACTGTGACCGGATTAGCACATGGACCCTGGCTGTGTTCTGCAGCATTGCATTAAAATTTATGTGATGCATTTTATTGAGACGCCCGATCTCCATAGGCGTTTAGAGCTGTTTGTGTTTTTTTTTAAATCTGAATTAAAAAAGAAAAGATGATTCTTATTTCAAACTGTAAATCATCCATTTTCTGTCAAAACTAACCAATGTGAATAAAATCAAGAGCTGTGAATATTTTTTTTGCAATGATTTGATTTACTTATTTTGTTTTTGTTTGGGCTTTTTTCTTCTGCAAAAGACAATTCAATACAAAAACACCAGAAGATTATTTTTCCATCAAGCCAACGATGAAAAGAAAAAACAAGTGTGCGAATTTCGTAGTGGCTGCATTTTATATCGATTTGATCCAGTCAAATTGATTTAAACTATGAAATCTCCTCATGAGACTTTCTTTGCAAAGAACAGCAGCCCCAGTATTAAAGCTTAACAGTCTCATTTAACGCGGAGCAATCTTATTTTTATTCAACTGAAAAGTCAAATTAGCCTTGTGTGTTTGTGGAAAGTTATATGAATTGGGGAGTTACTTAACATAAGGAGACACATTCATTTTTCTCTCTTCCCACAGATTACTCCACTGTTTCTGCTACACTTTGACTTCCTCTGCCTGTAAACCGATTTTATATGAACCGATGGTTCCAGAACTGGTGTAGCAATCAACTGGTTCCCTGTCAGCAGTCTAGACAGTGCAAGCCTTTAGCCATTGCATTATTGCACACAGGCATATCTGTCCTGATATTCTCTCAAACATTAAAACAAACAAACAAAAAAAATCCTTAAAACTACCACTGTAGAGATTACAAATGTCATTCTTTTCATTTCAATGTGAAGATTTTCAAGTTGAAACCAAAAACCATTTGTGTTTGGCTTTGTGAAAATTGCATTCCAGTTGTGCCTCAAGCAGAGATATTTATTCTAATTGCGGTGTCGAGACTTGATGTAGCTGCGCTGTCCACTGGAGGCTGTGATAATTTCTGAGGACCAACAGCAAAATTCTGTCATTAACAAAATATGAATAACCAGAGGTTAAGCATTAAACATCTACAAACACAAATAACCATTTGTACTCTCCTATTTGAGCTTTCTTTGCCAGAAAATAACTCTTTACAATGGATCTTCTGTTAAGATGCAAAACCAACTTTAGAGACTTGTTTTATGGTATATTTAATTTCTAATATTCATCTGAGCACGTGACACATTGTAATACCTGTGATCACAAGAGATCTCAGTAAACCCTGCCTCTGACTTTTAGATTTTACCTTTTCATGGGCAGTTTCTTTTTTCTACATTTTTCAATCTCTATCAAAGATGGAAAAAAAAACAAAAACGTTTTGGTTTCTGCGTCTAATTTTCTGATCTAATCCGTCTGTTTCTATATATTTTTCTTTGTGAATTTGTTGCAAAGAAAAAGAAAAGAAAACATGAAAGGAATAAAATAAAAATAACATTTTTAGTTCCAAAACATTTTTTTCCCCCTTTGCTCTTATTCATTACTGTTTTGTGATGGACCAAAGCCAAGGGCCAAGCCAGGGTCAATGCTGTCTTGTTTCTCTCACATTACTGTGCTTCGTTACAAAACGCGCTGATGCCACGGCTTTAGTCAGGGTCAAACACAGCTGTCCGTCTCTGCGTCTCGGATTTCATGTTGACTGCAGGCACCTATGATTGAGCTCCCACAATGAGTCAGTGCTGGTGGACAGCTGGTGGACAGAACGAATCCCTTTGCCAAAATTTCATCCCATTTGCTGGCTGCGATTTTAGCTTCTGGATCAATGCTTTCTGCTTCCTGTCTCAATTTTAATGGCAGAATGATGTAATAAGTCCACATCACTCAAATCTCAGATGTAATTGAAAATAAACAGAAATCAATCTTTCAGTCTCTGCTCTCTCTTATGTTGTATTTATTGGTCTGCTAAGACTTCACAAGTAACGTTTTGATATTTGTTGAGCTTTTTCTTTGCATTCCCCTCAGTGGTAAATTACAGCCACTAATGGCCCCAGATGAACACTCAGTGCCCGAGACCCTCCCTGCTATTAAAGTGATTACAGCAACAAGGAGTACTGAAAGGCTTTGACATAAAAAATGCAATTTCCTGCATTAACTCATCTTAAATATAATTTGATTTAAGTAAGTAGATGGAGTAACGTTTTACTGTTCCCATGCTATGTTTTGTCCATACACCTATTCTTGAATTTAGCAATGATTTTTTTTTATAGAAGTTGAAATACAATCACAGAAATAGACAAGCAGCACAAACCAGATTTTTTTTTTCTGAATATTCAACACATTCTGAAGTCTTGCTGCTCAATAACTGCTGCCTAAATATTCTGAGGGTGAAGAAAAGTCAAGATTTTTTAAACTCATAAACTCAGTAAAGCCTCCTGGATTCCCACCTGCACATTGACTGTGATTTTTCTGTTTGGACTTTGTCTAGTTTCTCTATGTCTGTGTGTGTTTTATCTGGGTGCTGCAGGTCCCACTCAGCGGAGTGACACTACAGAGCCACAGTGCAAAGGTGAGATAGGCTAACCGCTGATTTGAAATCAGCCCCAAGTATTAATGTGAGAGTCGCTGGTTTCTCCTCTGTCTGTGTTAGCTGATTATTAAGCTAATTATCAGAACTGGCTCATTGATCAGCTTGTAGCATATTTCGGTAATATTATGCCAGATGTGACAATAATTTAAAAAAGAAACTAGCAAGATGGCACGTGTAAAATACTTCATTATCAAAGATTTATCAAGCTAGAACTGAACTGGCTCACACACATAACAAAAATCTGCATTTAAAAAGCTTAAAAATGTGTCAAAGTAAATGTATTCCAAAACAAACAGAATAGTTCTGTTTAATATCCTGTTATGTGGAAATTTATGGTTTTCAGCATTTCGACTTTTATGAAATTATAGATATTAGTTCAACTCAGACTTACAATACATCAAAACTGATTAGTCTGTTTGAAATTAATAATTCCTTAACCAGCTACTAACCTGGAAAAGACATTGCAGTAGTGATAAATGTTTTCTTTTGTTTAGAACCACAGAACTCAAACAACAGTGGCTCCAGCCCAGGACTCTTGCTTGTGACTGACGATTTCAATATCTTCGCTGTTCATCATTAACACAGATGATTCCTGACAATCCTAAAGGTTAAAAATCAAATCAAATTTTATTTGTGTAGCACATTTCAGCAGCAAGACATTTCAAAGTGCTTAAACACACATGCAGGCACTTTCCACAACAAAACAAGTTTCAAAGGCTGCATAATCTTTGTTTTACATCTATTAAAGGGCTTAAGACATAGAGTAAGAAACTGAGGCACTGCTGAACATTTTAATGCGGTTCTCTTTGGGCTCAGCATGTAATCGGTTTTCACAGAGTACAGCCAGTGACATCCACAGACGCTGACACACTCCTACAGTGATGTCAGCGGGCTGCTTGCACCAAACCAACAGGAACGGGAAGTCACATGATCTAACATGTATGGATGTTTGAATATAGGCTCCGGTGGGTGAACCGCACAGGAGCCAGGCTGTTGAAGCGAACTACAATTTATTGAAAAGGTTTGAATATTAAATAGATACGGCTGTCAGAACCATATGCTCAGTTTTGTTGTTTGGGGACTGGTCTGAAGGAGAGAAGAGGTACATTGCAGGTGTTCAGATAAAACCAAAGTGGGTAAAGAGAAAGATTGTTTGTTGGAGGAGGAGTGGTTACAACTCTGGGGAGGCATGTATCCAAGGGAGCCTGAATGTGGTTAAAGTTTAATTGTATTGTTTACTTGATGGTTATTTACATTTAGGTGATGCTTAATGATCGCCAGATGGTGCATAGTTGAAGGGCAGACAGAAACATAGAGATAAGTTGGAAATATACCTGCCCAGATAAAGGAAGGTTTACTTTTATAGTAATACAATGTTAAAGACATAACTATGTTTTTAGGTTAAATCAGTTCAAAGAAAAACACTATTGCAATATTTTCCCTGATTATGTGGCTGAATTTAAAGTCATTGGGTAGCTCTGTTTGGGATTTGTGTGGCTTATTATTCATGAAATCTGTTTAACAAGAAAAAAAAAAAAACCCTGTTTGCCACTTAGTTTACTCTGGCAAAGAAAGATTAGTGTGGATTGTCACAATAAAAGAAGATTCAGTGCCTTCACACAGCATTTTCCCAAATAATTTCTTTAATGTTTTTCCTTTTAATTTTTTTTATTTCTTTTGATAAGGTTGCTCTTAAGAACTGTGGCAAAAACGATTCCCTCTTTCCCCTCTACCAATGCCAAATGAGCCTGTTCAGAAAGCCGTCTGCTGCTGCTGGAGTGCTGCAGCTGTGCGGCGTAGTGAAGTGGTGCTTCCTTCAGTCCGCCTGCAGGAATTCATTATCTTGAAAGCAAGCGTGGCAAAGACCATGGGCAGGTGGTGTGGGTAATTTCACATTTCTCCTGTGCCCTGTGAGCCGAGGATGCCACTTTGCGTTATCTATCTGTAGTGAAACAGCACATTGGCAAGGTCTGTTCAGCTGTCAGTCTGGCCGAAATGAGCCGGCGTTGATTAGACGAGGAGCTGAAGTCCCCCCACAGAAACCTCTTTTCACTTTTTAACTTTTACGACTGACAGACTGCAACTTCCAGGAAATACTTTATTTTGCAGACTACTCTCGAGAAAAGTACAACCAAAAGCATTCCCAAGATTGAAAAAAATAAAAATAAAAAAATACTGACACTATCAGAGCTTTATGAACCCATCAAACGTGATCACACCTGCATGTACCCTCACACGGGAATCCCAGCGGGAAGAACACAGGCATTTGGAAAAAGGTGAAGCGATGTAAGCCGTATTGATTTGATTGCTTAGCGCACTGAGGGCCGTCCGACTGGGGTCATCGCACAATGGCCAGACTGGAGGCTTCACCGCCTCTTTGTGTGTGTGCTGCTGCAAACGAGAGATAAACTCAGACCACTGGGCAGTGCAGGCGTACACTGGAGCAGAAGTGCTGGAAAGTTTCACACAAGGTCACAACATCGGCAGCAGCACGCCACGATTGTTTGAAGCGACAGCCCAAAAGATGAAACTCCTTTTTATACAGATATTTTACAGATCTTGTAAATCGTAAAAAGAAGTACAAATCTGAAAGCATTTTCACAGACATACGAGTCAAGAATATGATCCTGCTGTCACGTCTCAGTGAAACACAATGCCGCATTCTCGATACTCTGTACAGGTCCTTGCTAGGGCTTGGATTTCATCCAATTTGTTTCCAAACATCTCACATTTCCTATTATGATGGAGGAAATGGCTTGAAAATGTTCGTGCTCTGGATCTGTGACACCTCCTTCCCAATTCATCCCGGATTTAAAGATGTGTTTGAGGCAATGCTGCAACTTTTGAGATGTTAATTAGATGCTCCAAGTTAAAGAAAATAAAACAATTTTGTTTAAGTTGCGCAGCATCCAAAAGCAAAGGAAACTGTACACATAAGAAAGTTTCATCCAGAAAATTTAGGATAGAAGTTTCTAAAAATGTTAATCAGATTGAATGTTTGTGGAAATACTCCGACCTACTCTAGCTTCAGCCACACTGTTTAAGTAAATGTTGCGAAAGGTGAATCTGTGCACTGATTTTTTAAATATTTTGTTTATACATCTGTTTTTTGTTTTTTTTCACATAATTCGCCAACTATTTTGTCTAGCTTCTCATTATATTTTTTTGCAGTGTGAAGCTTTTCTTAAAACTTGAACCATGAGCCACCAGAAACATAAATGCTTAATTTTTTTTCCAAAGTCTTATAATTTTGATCAGAAGCATGTGCTATAATTACACTCTCTAGGGACTACATGTTCTCACTTTTAACAGCAGAAAACCAGCAGTAGTGGCACATTATAAAAAAAAATATGTTTGCCAGCTTTCTCCATTAACGAGCCTTCACACACAGCACATGATATCAGACATGCAAGCACAGAAAAGCTATGCCATCTCTCATTATCCGGTTTACTTGTATTTTCTGTTTGTACATAAAAAAGTCATGGTTGCCATCAGGTGAGACACAAAAACGAAGCTGAAGCTTAATCATCTAACCATGAACAGGAATCCAATTTCAATTCTGAAATATGCATTATTTATGTAGCATGTTTTATTCGAACATCAATACAAGCTTTGCTTTGTCAGCACAAGCTTTTAGAAAGTATGAATGATGCTACAATGAAATTAAACATTCTATGGACTGGCTTTTTACTCATCTGTAACTTCGTATCTTATAGATGTAAAAACTGAGTTAACTGTGCAGCTGTAAAACAGTGAAATAACCAATCAACAAAATGCCTGAGGCAGGAAAGTTGGATAGAACTTGAAATAAGTTTTAGACTATTGGTCAGGTCATATGAAGTGTGAAAACAATATGTTTTTTTTTTTTTTTAGTAATGTCAGTGAAAATTAGAAATACCCAAGAAATTAAATAGTTGATGATTGTCATAAACTTAGCCAATTCTGAACTGACCCCGAGCAGCGAGATGGAAAATGGCAAGAACAGTTTCCTATTAGCAGGGGGTCTTTTCCATTACTAACACAGTTTCCATGTAAATAATGACCACTCAGGAGAAAAATAAGAAGCTAAATGTTATTATTATACGGAGCCAAAATGAAAATGTGCCATTTGAGAGCAGTATCTCATTTTGGCATATTGCAAGCTGTGTTTCGAGACCAAAGGTTCATATCCCCATATTTAGGACCCAGGAAGAGAAATGTAATACTTTAAGACAAAAGTAGAAATATATGCCTAGTAAGGTCAAGGACAATAAAAAGACAAATACAAGAAATATATTAAAATTTTATATATTTGTTTTATTTATTCATTTATTTTTCCTTATATTACAGTTTTAGCCAAGTTAATCTGAATTCAATTATTTTTATGACTCAGATTTTAACTGATTACTTAATCACATATGCAGCATATGTAACATTGCATATTCCATTGAAACGTTAAGATGCTCTGTGACACAGGGGAGCATCAGTGGTGATTGAGGCCCTCTTTCTAAAGCAACAGCTGAATTTGCTCCATCAACTAAGGGTCATTTTCTGCCTTCAGTTTTTGCCACACATGATGATGGTCATCACTGACAAGATCTCTACTTAGTCTCATCTTTGCCAAACATATTTCTCCAGAGGTCTTGTGGTTAGTTTAGTTCTAAGAGAAGTGTACAGTATGACTTTGGGGTACATTTGCTACAAAAATTCACTCTATTATGAATGGTTTTTAAATGAATTCCACTTGACATTTCTCACAGCACAGTGAAGGACTTTAAAGAGTTTGAAAACAGCCCGAGACATTTCAGTTAGTTTTTCTCTATGTTCATTACTTCTCTCTTTCAACTCTGACACTCACTTTCAGCCCACCAAGCTGCCAAAAGGTGGTCCCACCTGCCTATGTTCATCATATGTCTTATATAGTAAGTTTTTTTTTGTTTTTTTTGCATAGAAGCCGTGCTGCTGTTGCTGAAATCAAGGCTGTTGTGTATAATTTGTATTGTTAATGATATGTCAAGTATTAAAAACATTCAAGTAATTTGGCATTTTTAGACATTAACTCCTTATGACGGTCTTCTCTTTTATGTATCATTAGGATGCATTTATTACAGTATGAAGTTAGTTTAAAAAAAGGGCCGTATTTTCCAGTCGTACGACTAGATGACATTACCGCATTTGACTTTATGGCTGCTGTGGAGACTGCGGAGTTTTCCGATTATTCTTAATGCCATGTTTGTCAGATCTGAAGGTTAAAAAAAAGCTTTCATCACACTGACTTTTTACTTAACAGAGTGCAGAATTCTTGCTCACTCACATGCATCCTGCTATACTGTTAATGAATTTGTTTTGCATTTCAAACAAGAACATTATGTCAGCAGATACCTGCTCACCAAAAAAAAAAAAAAAAAATGCCCACCTAATTAAAGCGACTGCAATTAAAGAGGACAAACATTTCTGGAAACTTGTAATAACTGATAGGCTTAAAGATACTGCAGAGGTGGCGTGATTGGTTGCTTTTAAACCCACATCTTCAGAGAAGCTTTTTAACTAAAATTACAATTTGCTCACGTTAAACCGACATTGTGGTTGCATAATGTTTTCTGTGGGACGTCATCTCTTGGAGCATATTTTCATTGGTCGGAGTAGAGCCAACACCGGATGGCAGACGATAGCAGACCTCTCAAATATTCCTGAGTGCACTATAAATTTCTTGTCTTGGAGAGAGAGAGAAATAGGATGAGGTCCTATCTCATATGTGACATATCAATTACTCCAGCCACCACCTATTTCGTTTACTGCTAAGTCATAAACAGTGCAAAGTAAAAAAGAAAAAAAAAACTATCTCCAACAAGTTTGACGTGAACACATTTTTCTC
>NW_006801001.1:20376-31332 GCF_000485575.1 Poecilia formosa | reverse complement strand
TTAAATTCATATGCCTTTTAATCCTTTTTTTATATAGTGAAATTTAAAATAATTTTTTTTTAACCCAACTATAGTGGTATAATAACCCTTGTGTTGGGTTATGAGTTTCAACCCAATTTTGGGTCAATTTAACCAATTTAAACAAGTCAATTTAACCCAACATTTGGTTAGTTGCCATGACCCAATGTGCTGGGTCAAACCCTCAACCCAACCCAGTTGAGTTAAAACAACCCAGCGTTGGGTCGGTCCATATATGACCCAGCGCTGGGTTATGTATTGGGTTATTTTTAACCCAGCAGTTTTTACTGTGTTCTTTTAGCTATGATGGAGGAAAACAGTTTATAGTCTACATTTAGTACCGATATCGGTTGATAGTTGTGGCAGTATTCTTGGTCTTTGCCTTCCTTTGGGATTACGGAAATAATGGCTTCCTTCCAAGAAGGAGGCATCTTGCCAGTCCTGAGACTATAGTTAAACGAGTCATATAACAGTGGTGTTAATTCTTCTTTGAAGGTTTTATAAAAAGAAGCCCCTAAACCATCTGACCCTGGTGACTTTCCTGTTTTAGTCCTGCCAATTGCCTTTATAATCTCTTCCTCTGTAATTTGAGAATCAGTGTCGCATTTTGTTTTGTGCCTATTGCTGGTAAATCCAATTTTTCCAGAAAATTACTCGCCTCCTCTTCCCCTGCCGATGGTGGCTGTGCATATAGATTTTTGTAGTATTGCTCAAATGTTCTTTGTATCTCTTCTTGTTCATATAAAATTGTATTAGATAGTGGACCTCTTATTTTATGTATGCTACCTATTGTTTGTTGTTTCTTAATGCGCCTAGCCAAATGTTTTGTAGCTTTCGGACCTCCCTCATAATACGTTTGTTTAGTAAATCTGGCCTTCTTTTCTACCTCCTCCCATAAACTCTCATCCATTTCTTTCCTGGTTTCTTTAATCAGATTAAATACGTCTGGGTCATTTGTTTGTTTATGTTGTTCTAAATCTCTTAGCTTCTTTATTTGTTTATTGTAGGTTTCTAATCGTGCTTTTTTCATAAATGCTGTGTAAGAAATCATTTTCCCCGTATTACCACCTTCAGGGCATCCCAAAGAATTACAGGATCTACTTCACCATTATCATTTTCCTCGTTGTATCGGATCATCTCCTCTTTTATTTCACTAACTAGACCCTTGTTATTTAATATTCCTTCATTTAGTCTCCATAAAGTATTGTTCTTTTTGCTGTCCAGATGGATCTTAAGATCGATAGCATTATGATCGGAAACGTCTGAAACTCCAATCCTTCACTCTTTCACTCTGTGTAGTTCTCCCTTATTCATTAGTATAAAGTCAATTCTGGAATAAACACCATGTGGTTTTGAATAATGAGTATAATCTTGATCTAAGGGGTGAAATTCTCTCCACACATCTACAATTGCCATTTCTGACATCATGGTGTTCATGTACCTACTGATTTGTTTTTTACTATTTTTAATGCTTGTAGTGTCCATATATTAATAGTTTCACTGGACAGAAATTACAAAGAACAAATCTGGTTCTTGATCAAATCCTAATGAGTCAAACTGAAAGTGTCATGGAGTCCCTGAACACCACCATGACATTAACACTGACATGAAAAATAATATTGAAGAAATAAATATATCAAATCTAATTAAAAACATAAATAAGTGATCAGTTCTTTACTGTTATGATCTGTAAGATATTTATTCTCAGTATTAGATGTGGTCTCAACAAACCCATGACACTTCATCTATATTATTTTACCTTTTATCTGGAAATAGTTTCTGTTTATTCTTGCCATACAGTCTCTGTATTAATTATTGCTCTAAAGGTCTTGCCATACCAGTTTATTCCTCTGTATTTACTTTAGTTTCTTAGTTTATTCTTGCATTTTGTTCTTCATTCATTTCCATTTAGTTTCCTTTGATTATTATTATCCTCTCTTGGTTTATTGCTATGTCCACTTTAGTTTATTTCCTGTTAGATTTATTTGATCATTTATTGACCATCATTAATCTTCACTCATCACCTGCTGCGCCGCCTAATCGTCATGTTTCACATCATGTGTTGATTTTTCACTGTTCAGCGTCGGATTCTCTGTTTTTATGCCATAATTCACATCTAGTTCGTCGCTCCGTTTTATGTCCCGCTTCTCCTGTTTCAGAGTTTGGCGCGATGTGCGTCTTTATTATTTTAACCCTCTAAGGTGCAGGGCGGTCGGGAAACGTATCGATGGGGAAAAGGCAGACTGACATAAACCTTTTAAAATAACGGAAACAATTTCTGATTCTGATTATTGAAATTTCAAAGTGCTGTGTTGTTCTATCACACCTGTTTCATACCGGACCTTACAGCTCCGGTGTTAACGCTATAAAATGAACGCTCTCTATCGTGGGGTCACCATGGAGGGATTTCTTTATTTAAATGGTTCATTTTTCAGAGGGATACACAGTGAGGTGATTTTAGCTACCAGTAGCAGCAGAACGGAGCTGCGCCAAGAAGCTAACAAACACTGAATAGAAGAAGAGCTGCCATTGATACAGTTGCAGCCAGGTGTAGCAGAGTTAATTTTATTTATTTTATTTTTCTTTATGAACCTTCTCAAAACTAATTTTCTTTGAACTGACATGTCTGTTATGTATTATTTCTGTTTTATATTGCTTTTATTTTTGGTTCCTAGTGTGTAAAAATCCACCCTCATCTATGAATATTTGTTTTCCTTTGTTTTTAAATTGTATTTTATTTTGGTGGGGAAGCTTTTATTTTCTTACTTCCTGTTTTTGCGTTATATCCTGTGTGTTCCCGCTGCCCTCCTCAGTTCGCGCCAAGCTGCGCTGGGGAGAGGTAAGCAGGCACGTGCAGAGAGGGGGCTGGGGGGGCTTGAGCACCTGCCCTTTTTGCTCCTTGCCCCAAAGTGCCCTTTTGGTCAATTTTTTTTTTTTTTTTTTGCATTATTATTTTCAAAGCCCTCTTCAGACACATAACATGTACTATTATTTTATTTTATTTTTTTGTACAACATAATAAGCCTTCCGGTCACCTTGTTACCTTTGACCTTTTGCCCGTGACGCATGACCCAGTTGCCTCTCGCGCAGTGAGATAAGGCGGCTAACTGGAGCTCAGCATAGCGAACGTTCCAGATTACAGATCAGTTTTTGGTGAATTATATATATTAAAAAAAAACGTTTTTGGTGAATAAAGTGGAGCAGACCTGCTCCAGATCAGATGACGGAAAACATTGAAGTATCGTTTCTGCTTCAGCGGTTTAAGCAGAGAGGTAATGAAATACAACAGACACTGACAGGCCTCTGTCTGCCTTTCTCTGAAGAACTACTGAGGGGAGGAGACAGACAGGTGAGGAAAAACTGTTCTTATCTATCATTCAGTATTTTTATCATACAGACATTAGGCTGTTGTTGTGCTATGAGCTAGCTGCTAGCTACGACTTTGCTAGCAAAGCTAGATAACTAAAAAGCTTCTTCCCTGTGCACAAGGCAAATCGCCTGTCCAAAACGTATCATCTCTATAATGAATATATGTCCGATCTTCTAATTTCCTTTGCTGCATAATGTACATCGCATTTATTCTGGCGTTAGATAAACATAGCACTTAAATAATAGTCCAACAAGGATATTCATTTAGAATTAAAAATAACTCACCTGAATTACCATTATAGATATAATGTGTGTCATTAATGAAGGGGAAAAAACTCAACCAGACTTTAAGTTTAAGGTCTGGTTCGCAGAGTATGAAGTTAAAATTTTCCCCAATTATTCAATGGGAAAAAATAAACTAACCTCAGTTAAGTAAAATAAAATTTTAATCAAAACTTTTGGAATTGTAATGATTTCTTTTGTAAAAACAAATTATTTTGTTTAAAAAACTTTTTTAATTAAATAACTAATTTTTGTCTTGTGAACTTAAAAAGTTATTTGCCAAACATAAACTTTTATTTGCACACATCAGAAATCTTTTGTTGTGATTTTGGCTCCTGCCCATGACGTCATGTGAGAATCACAAGCAAAACTTTGAGTCAAACAAAAGCTTAGAATATCAAGAAAAGATTTCTGACATGCACAAATAAGTTTGTTTTGCAAAAAAATTCACTTCATGACACAAATGTGTGATTTAAATGTTTAAAAAAGTTTTAAGCAAAACTCAGTAGGCTTTTCTCATGGTGACATGCATTAACAATTAAACATTTGCTTTTGTTTTATTTCTTTTTTTTCTGCAGTTCCACCTTACAGTTTGCTGCAGCTCTGCTTTCCTGAATGGACCATCTTCACCTCCACTGCAGCAAACAGGCAGCTCTCTTTTATAGATTACAGTCACTAAGAGGTTGCTTTAGGCCCTTGTTTATATTTTTAATAGTGTAATTCTGTAAAGACTAAATATGTAAATCGGAGCTAAACCACCAGCTCTGATTTACATATCTTGCTAAATTGCGGGTTTGAATATTGCAAAACTTTCCTATAACAAAATAGACCTGCAGAAAGAAATTACTAATAAAATATCTTACATATGCATAGTTGTATGCTCTGTATAGAGATTTTCCTTAGCTTTGATTGTATATGTCACAATTTTGTAATTTATCATTGTTTATTAAACTCTGAAAGCTGTGTGGCTTTGTTAATATTCTGTCCTAGAAGGCAGTTAGATGTGCCCTTTTTTTTTTTTTTGAGCACCTGCCCTTAGTGGTCTCTGCACGGCCCTGGAGGTAAATGTACAGAGTTGTCTTTCATTTGTGTATTAAAATATTGAAAACGTTCTAAAAATATGTTTTAAACTCACATATTATATATATTGTTGTTTAACTGTTCATGTTTAGCACAGCACTATGCTGGGTATTTGTCTCCCACATTGGTGACACCCATCAAGTTTTCTGTATCAACGTGGTTATTTTTTTAAATTTATTTTTTTCTTTTGTTTGGTTAGGGTGTTTGCGGAGAATCCGGAGCCCAGGAGCTGCTGTGTTTAAAATGTTCTTGTTTTGAACAGGAATAAAATTATCCTGATTCTGGTGTGGTTCTGACTTGCTGTTACCAACCGCTACACAGGCATGTTTTAATGTTACACAATACAGTTTTACCAAGTTGCTCAAAGTCTAAACTGGAATTGTTGTGCATTTAAGGTGTAGTTAACCTTCGACCAAACGCCCCCCAAAGGCATCCCAGCGCCCCCCTTTTGTAAAAATGTCTTACCCCCTACCCTAACCCTACCCTAACCCCTTCCGTCCCCTGAACGCACGCCCCAGGGGCGTCCCCTACTCTATACAGTAAAGTAATATTCTAATCACAAGATATACACAATAATATGTCAACCTTACTCCCGAAACGTTGTCTGTCGAGCCCTCACGTCAATAGTTATCGATCTGATCAACAATTTCCCGCAGTGCTGAGGCACCTTCTGCTGCTTTGGTCGAGCAAAGCAGGAGGGACTTTTGTTTGCGTCTCTTTTTTTATTTGCATGTTTTCTCTGTTGCTGCGCATTTGCACCTGTCGGCCACTGTACACACGTCACCTGGTACACACACAAAACTGCATTTCTACTCTTAAGAAATAATCCTGTAAATTTCCAGTCAAACACTGGCAGCTGTAGACGCCAGTGTTGGGATCCTGGGTTTTGTTTCGTTGCTTTTCTTTTGTCCACCAGGGGTCGCCCTGAGGTTGTTTTGGAGGGCGTGTTTCTTCTTCCGCTGATTTCCTGCTCACCTGGGAGATCATCTCATCAGAGAAGGTTCAGCCAACACTTTGATGCCAGAGTGAACTACCCGCACCGGTACTAATGTGAATATTCTCTAGTTACCCTTTTTTTGTGCCTCCTCTTCAGGAACCTGCTCCGTGTCGTGTGGTTCTTCCACTCAAAGTTTCTGTGTTCCTGGTAGTTTTTCCCTGTGAAACTTCTCCTTATGATAGTGATGGAAAATGAAGCCTCATGAAGCAATGAAGCTTTCCAGCCCTTTGCTTTGCAAAAAGGTTCGTTACTCGATGCTTCATTCATTGCTCTATAGTGACATCTGCTGGTGAAACTCTAACAGCCTTGTCATTCAGGTGGATCATACTTCCAAAAACTACTAAATGTAATATTGTCACAAAGTTTTCATCAAACTCATGTTTAGTAACAGGAGAATCAATGAAACCATATTTAATTGTCATGTTTCAATTATTAAAATGATTTGTAACCAATAATCTAATCCTGGTTTATGTTGAACGTTGGTGGTTGTCTCGGGTTTTCTTTTATATCATAGATGGATTTGACAATAAAGACATTTGATGTTTTAATGTCTTGAGAGTGCAGTGTCTGTCGGGGCGTTCACTTTTTCTTGGATTTCTAATTGGCTCTGATCCCTCATATTTGGCTACATGTTGAATTTTAGTTCTGCAACAAGTTTAAATCTGTTTCTGCTGTGAAAGACTGATATATCTTATTGCTAATTAGCATAATGTTATTGCTTATGCTAATTAAATAAGTTCCACAAATAATAGAGGAACTTTGCAGAAGGTGAGAAATTGGGAGGTGGAGGGTTAATTATTATCTAAGAAGAATTTTATTGTGAGGTTAATCTCAAAGAATTCTCAGATGTCAGATTTTCCTCTTGCTGGCTCCATTTCAGACAATCAAGTTTATTTGTGTAGCAGGTTTCAGCAACAATGCAGTTCAAAGAGATTTACATCATAAAATCACAAAAATATAGTTATAAAAAAAACAACATAATCTACAATTGAGAAAACCAGTAACAAACATTTTGATTGCCATCATCAATACACATCAACTATGTTGGTCAATGTTCATTTTATTTGGCCACTGAAGACAAATATCATCCTCTGATGCGACCAAATGGACAACAACCCATGAAGCAGCTCGGCTCATCGGGCTTTTATTTTGAAAACCGACACGCAAAATGAAGCAGTCACGTGATCCATGCAATGCGAGGCCTCGTTTGTTGCCAGTCACGTGGTTTTCAGCAAGACGACACAAGCCTCGAAGCGGGGCTCATCGGCCACACCCACTTTTTACTCGGTACCTCGAATCGTGGATTCAGGAGGCCCATCACTACCTTGTGACGCCGGCAGACTTTACCTGCCGGATACCCAGGATTCACTCACCTTCTCGCTGCCTTCAACTCCTCTGGATTTCTTCGTTGGCTGAACTCATTGCTCTGAACCTTGGTGAGCTGCAGAACTTAGCTGCCCGCCCTCCAATGCTGAACCTCAGTTGGACCTCAGTTGGACGTCCCTGTCTAGATCTCCACCCAGGAACCCACCAGGCTCCCCTCCGTACCATCTGCTGCAAATCAAAGTAAGAATGGGATCAGTAAACATCCAGTCGACAATATTCCTGCAGACTTTGAACTCACCATTTGTTCGCTTCCCTTCCAGCCTGAACAACCTGATTGCTGTTTCTCCTGGGGACCAACTCTGAACATAGTTTTTTCTCTGTAAATAAATAATGATCACTGATTCATTGTTCTCCACGTGGGTCAGAAAACGTAAACCCACCATGACAGAACACTCTGGCCAACAATCTGACCCAGCAGCATCTCTGCGGAGGACAAAACACATTCATTCAAATCCATGACTCAGCCTTACAGGAATTAACCAGCCGACAAGCAGAGGCAGTCGCTTTGACGAATTAATAAATGACCTGCATCAGTTTTCTTCTGCCGCTGCTCCTTCACCACCACCTGCTCCGTCTCCTCCTTCCAGTGCAGAGAGTACCTACCACCCAGCCCATGTTTTCTCAACTTCTTCCTCTGCATCCGGAAAGATTTTCTGGAGAAACAAGTGTAAGGGGTTTTTATTACAATGTTTGATTCTATTTAATTATTCACCACAAAGTTTTCCCCATGATAACACAAACTCTTTATCCACCACCACAATGTCCGGTTGGTTCTCCATTACCATCTTGTCTGTTTGGATCTGGAAGTCCCACAGGATCTTAGCTCGGTCATTCTCCACCACCTTTGGGGGTGTCCCCCATTTTGACCTCGGGGCTTCCAGTCCATATTCGGCACAGATGTTCCTGTACACTATGCCCGCCACTTGGTTATGTCGTTCCATGTGTAACATAGTTAATATTGTATAGAATTCCACTTGTCATTACTTCCCAGTTTGGGTTCATGTGTAAAGGGTGAAACAGCACCCCCTCCTGGTGGTTGGCAGGGTTAAATATAGTGAACACAAACATCTCGTTGCCAGTTCATGAGATGGGCGCGAGGCAGGTTCACTGAGTTTAACGCTCCAGTAAAATGCTATGTTAGCTTGTTGCTAACATGAAATGCTATCCCTCGTAAGGTGCTGAACCCGCTGTGATGAACCCAATTCCTGATGAGTCCATATTCTGTTTCGCACAGATAAACGACGTTTCATCTCATCCTGTCTCCTGGCTCTTATTCACACAACGCAGAACTGACTTATGCTGATCGATCAAAAATTACCGAGGTTACATTGGTGCCGTGACCCGTTCAACTACGCCAGCGCGGGTGGGTGCGTCTACTTCCTGGAACGCCGGCTGCGACTACTTCCCGGCGCCTCGGCGGATTGGTTCGGTTATCAGACACGGTGCTGATAACGTTCCGTGTGGACTCTTTGCCGCTTCGGTAGTGTAGCGGTGGTCATTTAGTTTTTTTAAAAATATATTATTTTACCCGTTTTGTGTCGTTGTGCAGAGCTAATGTGTGGCTGCGCTGTAGTTATAGCCGGAGGTTTTTTTTTTTTCTTCTTCTTTTCTTTCTTTGCTCTCTGTGAGGGAGGGGCACTTTGAGACGAAATTAGTTTGAACGTTTTTACAGCTTTTTCACTTGGGTTTTATTAATTGATTTGTTGAAGGTGCGCTTTGCCCCTGTGTTTAATTTATAAGTGCTCAAGATTTTTATTTTTTTGCTTTTGATCAGTAAGTACCGAGTTATGGCTAGCAACAATTCTTTTGGTGGGGGAAGGGGGTTTGGAATGTTTACTCCTATGCCTTCAGTTGCTAGAGGTAGGGGTTTGTTTTTGAATACCCCAGAAGCATCCACACCAAAACCAGATTTTGTTCATTTGGGTGAAAGAGTTAACAACACTGTTGATGCTCCACAATGTGATGTTGATGACAGGCTTTTGAGTGACATAGCTTCAAGAATTGGAGTATCTANACGGTCAATCTTGATGGGCTTGACAAAGTTATCCTTCCCGAGTACCTCCGGTAACAGCCGTGAAATAAAGTCAGTAGGGCGACCCTGTTCCTCGCCTTCTTTGATGCCGAGCACTCTTATGTTGCACCTGCGGGACCGACCTTCCAAATCACTTAGCTTTACCTTCAACAGGGCATTAGCTTCCCGCAGCTCATCACAGGAGGCCTCGAGGGCCGAGATGCGGCCATCAGCAGACGACATGGCTTCATCAATGGTGACGACTCGGCTCTCCATCTCCCGATGTTGTTTTTGCACGGCAGCGAGAGAAGCTTCGATAGCGTTGAAACAACCCTCCATCGACTTCTTCAGGTCATCAATAAGATCGAAAAGTTTAGCGACTTGCAGACCCTGGGCTGTAACAGCAGCTAGAATAGCTTCGTTGCTAGCTCCGGAGCTCGGCTGAGCTGTCTCACGCTGTGCGCCGTCCTTCTTCCCCATTTTGAAAAATAAAAAGTAAAAGAAAAGTAAACCCACTCACTTGAAATAAAACAATATAGTAGAAAGTACCAGGTGTGTTATATTAAAAACAAAATTTAAGGAGATATCACGGAGCCTCACAAAAAAGCGCCTACTCCATTGCAGCGCTCTAGCGCCCCCCCCGACCAGGATGTTTCTAAATGTTGCAGGACACCAGACATCGATGCCTGGATCTGAGGATCCTGTTAGAGGATCAGTGTGTTCCTGCAGCAGCTCCATCGGATCAGAAGGTAGATGAGATCTGAAAGATCCTGATCCTCCAGAAAATGAAATAACACCAGAATCCGATCCATCAGTCAGCCGTTTCATCCTGTGTAGAGATAAATATAAAATGTTATTTATACACAGAAAGTCAATAAACTAGAATCGAAAGGCAATTTATTTCACTTAATTATATTCACTTAGTGAATAAAGTAAAAGGCAAATCAGAATATCTCACAAACTATATATACAAATATCAGTCAGCAGCTTTTGGGCAAAACAGATACTGTAAGAACCACACAGAGATATTTTTTATGGATTAAAGATTCAAACTGTGCAGAGTGACAGTAAAAATACACACTTAGCTCCCAACAGCTAACAGCATAGCTGACATAAACATTAGCTCCCGCTAACAGAAACATGAGGAGGGCAGAGTATCAAATACCAGACATATAAAACGTAACCTGAAATCATTTATAATTACTCCATGTCTCATTATAATCGGAGGGCAAAGCCTGCAGGTTTAGCTTCTACTTACTTCAGAGGACAGACCACCGGGACGCTCCGTCTCTTCTGGGTTTGCCTGGCTATTTTTCCGGCCAGCGAACCATTCCGCCACCCAGTGGTCCTTTTTCAGGCCACTTGGTCTCCTGTACCGTTCAAAAATGCACAATATGTCTATAAATAATTTTAGGATATTAAAAGGAAGTGCTGATATATTCCGTTTTCCACGAACTAAAGTATTTGCCACTTCGGTACAAACACAGTGAGAAATTTCAGAAGACTAGACTCCAAGCAAAACTCAGATGTCCCAGCTTTTACTAGCATGTAAACGCACCATCTACACACAAATCTGGGAGCTTCACCGAAACGTGAAATGAGTCTCAAAAATAGTTGTGCACTCGTAACCGGATTTGTGTTTAAATGCAGTTTTGTGTGTGCATACCAGGTGATTTGTGTGTACTTTTTCAACATGTATAGGCGTAGGAGAAGGTTTATTTTATTTTTAAGTTTTACAAATCAAGTATTACACACACATAGATATTTTTACACACACACAAATCTTTTTACACACGCACAGATATTTTGAGAC
>NW_006801001.1:17219-19376 GCF_000485575.1 Poecilia formosa | reverse complement strand
CATTCCCCGCCCTGATGTTAACAGTGGTTAGTGGGCGGGGTCTGACACTGAGTAGCGGTCCTCTTCACCAATCAGCGGCGAGGACTTACAAACTCTCCTCCAATAGAGTGCCACTCCTCCCAGAGAGATGGGCTTAGGTCCCGCCCCCTACATGAAAATAACGAATGGGGGCGTTTCTAGTGGGCGTGGTTTAGTCTCAGTTCGACCCAGTTTGAAAGTGAACCAACCGCTCCAGTCGCATCTTCAGCCCCAAACAACAACCCGAACCGAGACCCAGAAAGCCCAGAGATCCGGTCCTAGTCCCCTTGTTTCGGGCCTCCTACCGTGTGAGTACCCATGTCCGTCCTGCCTCAGCCGAACCGGTTAAGGTTAGATTCTTCCTGGAGATGGGCTCTGATTCTCAGCCTTTTTGCGGCTGAGAAATGCCGCAAATTGCATTTCTCAGCCTTTTTGTGGATAAAAGGCTGAGAAATGCTTTTAAAATGGCTGCTGCTTCGGTCAGACCGGGGCGACTGTCCCAGGCTTCCAACCTGAGCTCCGTGGTGTTTCCACGCAGGAAACTGTTCACAGTGTGGGGTTGTAAACACGAAACGCCCATTTTTTTCACTATAAATACCAGGAAGTAGCCGTATCCCCTCCATACGACACTGACCTCTCCGGGAAGTAGACGGAGCCCTTCGTTCAAAATGCGCAGCAGCTTCAGAGACTTGATGTTTCCGTTGCAAAACGCGTTAAGCTGAATAAAAACGTTTCTTGTATGAAATTTAAAGTAAATATATTTCCCCCGGGTCTGGGGTGCTGGTTTATACCGATTAAAGAGCGTTTCTGTCCGGTTATCCGGCCCACGGAGGGGGATGGGGCCGCTCCGCAGAGGGCGGGAAATGGTGGCCCATTGTTCTACATGTTAGCTCGGCCAGGCTAGCCGCTGCGGCCCGGGAGGAGGCTGAGGGTGGAGCGGGTGTTCACCCGGTTCCGGTACCAGAACCATGTCCAGGAGGAGAACCGGGAATCTGCAGAAGGAGAACCGGAAAGTTGGGGGCTTCAGGCCGGCTCCACCACGGAGAAATGGATCCTGTGGCCGGGTTCTTTGTTCCCGGAGAGCCGCAGAGAGAGCGGAGGGAGGCCGCTGAACAGAACCGAGCCTCGGTGGGGCAGAACCGGATGGATCCGGGACTGATGTCCGGAGAGGAAAACACTGTTTAATGTCCAAGCACAATTAAGATGAAAGATTTATAAATTAAATTACTAGATTATCACTGACAACTTGAAGGCTCCTGATCAGGTATTGATTATAATCAAATATCAGTTAAATATTTACCTTTTAAACAGAAATAACTGGAAACAGATCAGATTGAAGGAACATTTCATATTAATCTGCTCAGGTTGGGTTAATTTGTTAAATTAGGGTTTTTGGTTAAATAATCAGATTATTTTAATCCAGACAGAACCAGGATCCAATCAGAGGTTAAACAGGAAGTCAAGACTAGTTTCAGTGTGACACAGTTATTAAATCTTGTTTTCCTTTTGGCTTTTTCCCTTTCGGGTCGCCACAGCGAGTCATCTGTCTCCATGTAACCCTGCCATCTTCTCTCACTCCAACTACCTTCATGTCCCGTTCATCCATCCATAAATCTCTTCTTTGGTTTTCCTCTGGTGTCTTTCCTGGCAGGTCCATCCTCCTCATCCGTCTACCGATGTATTCACTGTCTCACATGTCCAAACAATCTCAGTCTGGCTTCTCAGACTTTATCTCCTACACATCTAAGCTGTTCCTCTGATGTTTTCATTTCTGATCTTATCCATCCTTGTCAGTCCCAAACAGAACCTCAACATCTTCATCGCTGCTACCTCCAGCTCTGCCTCTTCAACCTAACCCTCTGTCTCTAAACCAAACAGCAGTGCTGGTCTCACCACTGTCTTCAAAATCAATCAGATTTTATTTGTATAGCACATTTCAGCAGCAAGGCATTTCAAAGTGCTTTACATTATAACAAACATAAAAACAGAGTCATATAACATTGAATAAACAGTAAAAAGAGAGAAATAAAATTAAAAGTATAAATAAATTAAAAAAATGATAGAAAATAATTAAAACCCGCACCCCTTGTCTACCCTACTGAACTTTAGTTAAAATCCCGTCAAAGGGACCCTAACCCT
>NW_006801001.1:0-17027 GCF_000485575.1 Poecilia formosa | reverse complement strand
TTAATGTATTGTGGTGCTAAACCGTTCAGTGATTTTTAAACTAACAGTATTTTAAAGTCTATCCTCTGAGCTACAGGGAGCCAGTGTAGGGACTTTAAAACTGGTGTTATGTGCTCCATCTTCCTGGTTTTAGTGAGAACAGCAGCAGCAGCTTCTGGATCAGCTGCAGCTGTTTGATTGGTTTATTAGTCAGACCTGTGAAGACGCTGCTGCAGAAATCAATGCGGCTAAAGATAAACGCATGGATGAGTTTCTCTAGATCCTGCTGAGACATCAGTCCTCTAATCCTGGAGATGTTCTTCAGGTGATAGAAGGCCGACTTTGTGACTGTCTTAATGTGGCTCTGAAGGTTCAGGTCAGAGGTCATCACTACTCCCAGGTTTCGGGCTGATCGCTGGTTTTCAGTTGTAATAACTTGTTCACCTTTCCTTCATTCTCACTGATATTCTTTTATCACACCTGACACGTTTCTCCACCTGTTCCTCCCTGCTTGGACATGTTTCTTCACTTTTTTTCCAAACTCGCCGTTGTTCTGGACTGTTGACTCTAAGTATTTAAAATCTTTCACTTTCTTTCTGTTCCCTAGGGTACAGAAAGAGGCTCTCTTTCCAGGTGAGCCTCTGTCTCCAGATTTTCCTCCACCTGTTCTCTGCTCTCACCACACATCACAATGTCATCTGTAAACATCATAGTTCATGGTGATTCCTGTTTCCTGTCCATCGCCGCAGGAAACAGGAAAGGCTCAGAGCCGATCCTTGAAGTCCCACTTCCTCCTTGAACTCCTCTGTCCCTCCTGCAGCACACCTCACCACAGTCTGACAGCCGTTCATGTCCTTCACCACACCAACATGTTTCTCTGTTTCTCCAGACTTCCTCATGCAGAACCACAGCTCCTCTTCTCTAGATCTACGAAAACACGATGCAGCTCCTCTGACATTCTCTGGACTCTCCATCAACATCTGCAATGGTTGCATCTGTGGTACATTTGTAGGCATGAAACCGACCTGCTGCTCACAGATGACCTTTGACCTCAGTCTGGATTCAACAACTGTTTCCCATAACTTCAGTGAATGCCTCATCAGCTTTATTCCTCTGGAGTGTCACAGTTTAGTTCATCTCTCTTGTTCTTGGTAAAACTGGTACCAGCTCACTTCTCCTCCATTCCTCTGGCTTCCTCTGAGTCTCTAGGATCTCATTGGCTGTGTTAACTGTAACAGTTATTAATAAATAAATTAAATAAATCAGATTAAATGGATCATAAACTCTCCAGTCTAATTTATTAATAATCTTCTTATATTGGAGCGACCGTGGCTCTGTGGGTAGAGTCGTCATCAGAAGGTTGCAGGTTTGATTCCAGCTTCCTGCTGCGGCATGTCGATGTGGCCCTGGGCACGTAACCCCAACCTGCCCACCAATCTGCATGTCAGTGCATGAATGTGTGAGTGTGAATGGGTGAATGTGACTCTAGTGTAAAGCTTTGAGTGGTCAAAATGACTGGAAAGGCGCTATAGAAGTTCAGTCCATTTACGATTTTACCATTGAGCCAATCTGGTGTTAATCTGTCCTGCAGAACATCCAGATTTGTTCTGGATGAGAAAATGATGTCAGGTTTATATTAATATGATATTAATCCCTTCAGAGGCTGCAGAGTAACGAAGATGTCTCCATGTTGGACTCGTCTCTCTGGAGCGTTCAGTGTCTCCATCAGGTCTCTACTGATTCTGCTGGAGCTGCTCTCCTCATTCTCCTCCTCTTCCTCAGGCCGCCATCATGATGCGTAAAGATGTCAACAAGCCGAAGGGGAAGACGTCGGCCTACGCCTTCTTCGTCCAGACGTGTCGAGAGGAACACCGCAAGAAAAACCCGGAGCAGTCGGTCAACTTCGCCGAGTTCTCCAAGAAATGCTCCGAGAGGTGGAAGGTCAGCGAGACATGGGACGGACAGGGGGACGGGAGGAGAGGGACGGACAGGGGGACGGGAGGAGAGGGACATATACTTTCTGTAGATCAGGGTGTCCAACTCCAGTCCTCTGCTGTCCTGCAGGTTTTAGATGAGCCTCAGGTATAAATGAAACGGCTCCATCTCCTCCTGGTGTAGATCGTTCCTCCAGAGCCTTAATGACCTTTAAAACCTTTATAAACTGTTAGTTCAGATGCGTTCAGGTTCAGGAGGAAGAATCAGTTCCAGGTTATTGAGTCTTGTTGAGGTGACTCGCTCTGGGAAAGGTCAAAGGTCACAGAATCAGTCAACATGTTCACCATTATGGGACGATAAAGTCACTGAGTTATAAATAATATAGATACTGAATCAGAAATGATGTCTGGTGTTGTCATGGAGATGATCTGAGATCCGTTTAATAAAATAGATCCAGATGTTTAATTCTCCATGTTGATCCTCCTGCTGGGAACCAGGTGGTGGCAGCATCATTCCTCTGGTCTGTTCAGGGGTCGTTGTTCTGCCAGTAAACCTCACAGCTGCACTTCATCAGCCGGATCAGAACCAGGGTCGGGTTCTGATGATGTGAAGTCCTCCATGTTGGATCTGAATCAGCATCGGGAGTCGATCAGTTTATTCTGATCAGATCAATATTGCTTTTAATAACATCAATGTTTATTTTCTGCCTGGTTCGGAGAACCTGCAGCGAGTTTCCTCTTCCTGTTTCCCGTTTCCTCTTCCTGTTTCCTCTTCCTGTCTCAGTCATTAGATCAATCAGCTACCTGATCAGGTGATCATGTTTATTGATCAGGATCATTCAGCTGATTGATCACTTTCTGATCACAGAGGATCTGATCCAGTTGAAGTAAACATGTCTGACATCACAGGAACCTGGATGGTACCGAATTCAGTACTTTTATAGGTACTACTGAGTAAACGGTGCCATGTTTCGGTACCTAAACGCATCATTGTGACAGACAGTGTGGAGGAAGAGAGGGGGATTTTCCATGCTTGTCCTGAACGCAGCACAGCAGGGTAATGATGTCAGCAGCTGGTTCAGTAAACAAAGTGTAGCTGGTAGAAAACGCTCAAAGTTACGGCTCCACTTTTCTAAATGCGATGTTGGTTCTGCTCATTCAGGGGTTCCTCCAGAAAACCTGCTGAACCCGGCGGGTGGTCCATTGATGAACCATCGTGTTTTTGTATTAAAAGATGTTAAGTTGGGCTTCAGGGGCCATTAATGCTAATATTTTAGCACAGTTACATGAATGTAACATTTATTTATTGAGATGATCAATGATGATAAATTTGATTTAATGGTTTCAACATAAATAAAAATATAGCTTAACATTTAAATGTAAAATTTTAAGGATCTGGCAAGTTTAGTTTGTAAAACTTGAAAGAATATTCATAGTTAGATTGGTTTGTTACCATAGCAACAATCTGATGCTGAGTTTAATCTTTAAGTTTGAGCTGTTTGTTCACAAATACAAATTAGTAAACTGGATTATAACTGATAGTTTTTATGTTGGCTAATTAAACTCCTCCTCTCTCAGATAAAATCGACACAGAATCTGTTAGAGCTGCTGATGTTGTTAGCATGAAGAGGGGCCCCTCAGTCAGATTCTGCCCCAGGCCTCATCCAGCCTTGGACCGGCCCTGCAGGATGAGTTAAACCTGCAGAGATGAGCAACAAACAGGAGATTTAATTCATTGCTGCTCTTCAGTAGCTCTAACATTTCTGTCTGTTGAGTTTTTAATGAGAGTCAGAAACTATTACACAACAACTTTTTCTGATCTTCACTTGGCCGCTCATTAACTCTGACGAAGTGGACAAAGCATTGATAAGGTTTGATGCTTCGTGTAACCGGAAAAATAATAATAAAATAATATAAAACCAGGATGATGTGGGCGCTAAAGCTCCTCCCCGGGCTGAACCTGCATGATGAGGTTAGCACTGGTTCACGTAGAGCTGTGCAACCAGAGCAACATGGTGGGTTTAAACTCCTACCCTGATGTGGAGTTCTCTAAAGAATCATAATTCCTCACAGGTGGTTGATGTAAATATCCATAGAGGTCAGACTGGGTCCAGTTTGAGTGAAAGGAGGCGCGCCGAGGTAAACCTAAGAGATCAAGCAGAGGATCCAGCCCTGTGATTGGTCGCTCTCCTGGCTTTAAATGCATCAACTATAAACTCATCTGTTATAAACTCATCCATTGGGAATAAATCTGCTTTGCTAGTGAAATGCTCAGAGAAACAGAGACGCTCTAAATCTGGATTTAAGACAGAAAAAAAATTTAAAAGAATGTTGTTGTTTTTTTGTTGTTCTTTTGGATTATAATATAATAACTAAAAACCAAAACAAGCAACACTTGACCTGGTTTAGTAAAGCATGGCGGGCTGCCAGGCCCCTGAGTGAAGTTGGTCCCCCACCTTCTTCACATCAGACAAAATGGGTGTCAAACGTTTGTGCAGCAAAAATTTTCGTTTTTGCCGCCATCATTTTAAAGATATAAAGAAATGTTTCTGGAGGTCATCAAAGGTCAATGAACACCTGTTCATGGTGTTCATTAACACCATAAATTTGAATTTCAGTTATAAGTTGCAGTCTGTTGCAGGGCATAACAATGCACACACATACACCCAGGGACAATTTAGACAGACCAATTAACCTGACAGTCATGTTTTTGAAACCCACATGAACATGCAAACTCCATGCAGAAAGACTGGGCATCTTTCTGCATGGAGAAAGATGCAGAACCTTCTTGCTGCAAGGCAACAGGTCTACCAACTGCACCACTGTGCAGCCCCTATGAACATGAATGATTTAATTTTAACCTGGAAGAAATTCAATTCAAACTTGGTATTATTTAGAATGAACAGGTTGGTACAACCATAGACATAATATAAGGATAGACCCTCATGGACCGCTCTCGCCTATTGTCGCTGACGAGATTTAGGGCGGCCATCTTGGAGCGGTCCACCACTCCACTCAGCGTTATGTGTTTAACAGCACAATGACGTATCAGCGGATTTAATCGATCATAACACACTTTTTGTTACTGTAAACCATATTCAAACATCTATCAAAGCAACATTTATAAACAATTGTATTTTTAAGTATGTTTTTAATACATAGTTCATCATATTTAAATATGGAATATTCTGATATCGATGTATGAAGAGCATATTACAACTATACAAACACAAATAAATAATGATTAGTACTGAATAATATATATTAGATAGATATGTATAAATGCATATAAAAACTTGTATATATGTATATATACATCATGTCCAGCCTAATATCTGTCGGCTGTTTTCCAGCCGAGAATATCCAGCTTCAAAGATTCAGCAGCTCAGATTGAGTCCAAAATCCGATGTGAGATTCTTCCTCACATCGTGTCTTTAGGAAACCAAGATGGCCGCCGTATTTCCTGCGCCGGAGCAGCCAATGGGGGGTCTACTCTTATACTATGTCTATGGGTCAACACCTCCCAAAACAATCTCGGTGACCTGTATCGTAGCTTCTGATCACTAGAGGGCGCTATTGGACAAACTACATTTGAAATACACAAAATAAGAATAAAACCAAACGTGTGCTTGGCATCTACTCAGCCATTTTGAGCTCAATGTTATGATCAAGAGCAATCATCTACACTTCTTATTAATATTCATAGCAGTGCATCAAGGTGCATATTTTCCAAAACTGTAACTATTTCAGTACAGTATCAGACAGAGTTGACCTCTGATGACCTCTATAAAGTTTTATTATCTTTGAATTGATAACAGTACAAATGAAAATGTTTCCTGCACAATCCAGCACAGTCATAGCTCAGTTGATTGAAACCCATTTGGTCTGATTTGGGGGCCACTTCACTCGGGTCTGCCAGGATTATAATCCTCCGGTTGAAATCCTCATTGCAACGCGACGTAAACGGCCAGCAGCAGAAACTCGACTAGTTTGAGAACAAAGCTCCTGGTTAAGCACAAGATTTTTCCTAAGGCACAATTTTCAACAACCTGAGACTTCTAGCTGCTGCATTAGCCTCTGTTAGCCTCCGACTCTTCATCTGTAGCCAGGAACAAACAAATGTTTGATACATCTGGTGATGGTGACGTCTGCCTGGGAAAACATGGAGCTGGATTTTAATCTGGGCTGAAAGACAAAACACTCCGTTTGTTCTGAGGAGTTTCATCTCTAAAGATAATAACTGTGATGAAGAGCTGGATGCTGTCTTCATATGTTTACATTTTACATATTGAAAAATAAATATTAAATTAAATAATGTTTATTATTAAAAAGCTACACACAAGTACCGTTTAGTACCGACTCCGTTCCAGTGTCAAAGGTTCCCGTCCTACAGGAACCAGAACAAGTTCAGAGTTATAACAGGAGATGCAGCAACATTAAACACTGAGACATTTATTAATGGGATGTTGATTCACACCAGAGGAACTGAGGCTGATTAGTCCATTAATTAATTATAGATGATAATCAATCTGCTGTTGGACTCAGAAGGTCAGGAGACAGAATCAGTGATGATGGAGAGATGATCTGGACCATCATCCCGTCCAGAACCATCATGTTCCTCCTGAATGGTGTGTTCAAGGACATCCAGACTCTTCAGCTCCAGTCTCAGATCCTCCCAGTGAATCACTGACATTTATCCTTCCACCAAACTTTCCTTCAGCAGTGGAGTCCTGAGCAGTCAGTCAGCTGACCACTGATTCCTCTGAGCTCTTCTCTGATTGGCTGATTCATGGAGAAATATGAAGATCAGCTGATCTCTGGATCCTCCAGAGCAGCTGGAGCCTCCAACATGGCGGACACCAGGAGGACTCTGCTTCTTCTTCTGTGGTGGATCTTAGATAATCTGGGATTAAAGCAGCTGATGGAGACCTTACCTCAGACAGGAAGGATCTAGAGACAGCTTCCTGTTGGTGTCCCCAAGGTCCTTTGTGTCCTCCAGTTGGTCCCATCTTGTCCTCCATTTGGTCCCACCTTGTCCTCCAGTTGGTCCCACCATGTCCTCCAGTTGGTCCCATTATGTCCTCCAGTTGGTCCCAACATGTCCTCCAGTTGGTCCCATCNGGTCCCAACATGTCCTCCAGTTGGTCCCATCTTGTCCTCCAGTTGGTCCCATCATGTCCTCCAGTTGGTCCCAACATGTCCTCCAGTTGGTCCCACCTTGTCCTCCAGTTGGTCCCAACATGTCCTCCAGTTGGTCCCATCTTGTCCTCCAGTTGGTCCCATCTTGTCCTCCAGTTGGTCCCATCTTGTCCTCCAGTTGGTCCCATCTTGACCTCCAGTTGGTCCCATCATGTCCTCCAGTTGGTCCCACCTTGTCCTCCAGTTGGTCCCATCTTGTCCTCCAGTTGGTCCCATCTTGTCCTCCATTTGGTCCCATCTTGTCCTCTTGTCCAGGCGCTGTCCCCAGGAGAGAAGAAGCGTTTTGAGGACATGGCGAAGGCCGACAAGGTTCGCTACAACCGGGAGATGAGGGACTACGTCCCGCCCAAAGGCTTCGGCAAGAGAGGCCGCAAGAGGAAAGACCCCAACGCCCCCAAGAGGCCGCCGTGAGTATCTGCAGGGAGACCTGCTGGTTCTGGTTGGTCCAGTAGCAGAGGACCGGACCTCCTGTTGGTTGTGGTTCCCCTCTAACCCCTCTGTCCCTCCAGGTCGGCGTTCTTCGTGTTCTGCAGCGAGTACCGGCCCAGCGTGAAGCAGCAGTACCCAGGTCTGTCCATCGGCGACTGCGCCAAGAAGCTGGGCGAGATGTGGAGCAAACTGAGCCAGTCTGAGAAGCAGCCGTACGAGGAGAAGGCCCAGAAGCTGAGGGAGAAGTACGACCGGGTGAGGACCGGACCGGAACCAGGGGGGAACCCCGACCTCTGACCCCTGACCTCTGACTTTAACCCTGACGTCTGACCCCAACACTCTGCCTGCAGGACATGGTGGCGTACCGCGGCGGGGGAACCTTCGCCAGGAACCCGGACTCTTCAGCTCAGGGCGGCGAGGAAGAGGAGGATGAGGAGGGGGAGGAAGATGATGAAGACGATGAAGACGACGAGTAGAGAGACTGAGGAGAACGGGGTGTGTTTCAGAGACCGGACCGGTACCGTACGGGTCAGAGACCAGAACGGTTCTGATGGAGGACAGCCTGGAGCGGATCGGGTCCAGAACCTCTGTTCTGTTCCTGACCCGATGGTGTTTTGGTTCTGAGCCAGCTGGGTTTATCCCTCAAGTGTTGATGATCCAGAATCAGAACTGTTCTGGTTCTCTGACCCGTCTCAGAGCCGGTTCTGATCCAGATGTCCAGCAGTTCCATTGCTTGTCCAGCAGGCGGCGCCTTTCATCCTCAGAACCAGGTCAGATCCGGTCCAGAAAGCATCACCTCTGGATACCACCAGAACCACTGATTCCAGGAGGTCCAGTCCGAATGACTCTTGTGGGTCCAGTATGGGTGTAACCATGGTAACTGACAGACCCAGCTCGACCAATCAGTGGCCTCAGAAAGCCCAGCATGTTTCTCTTTCACCAGAACCGGGCCGCTGTCAACGAGGAACCGGAACCAAACAGTTGATCAACAGGGTTTCGTACCGACTTAAAACGGTTAGAACCTCTGGTTCCGACCCGGTTCCATGAAAGACATCTGGGTCGGGTCAGAACCGGGTCAGAATGATCCAGAATCTTTTAAGTGCTGCTGCAGCAATCAGAACCAGTACCGGGTCAGGATGTGCGGGTTGTTCCTGACCAGCTGACCCAGTTACCATGGTAACCAGTGGCTTCTCCCAGCTTCCCTCTGTAACTTGGAGGTCAGACCAGCGTGACCTTTGACCTCCAGCACAACCACAACCCTGACCCGGGTCAGAACCAATAGAGACGTGGATCAATGCTAAAGGTTCTGTAGCTGTATAGCTTCATCCAGGACAGAAGATCCAGAACTTCACTCAGTCTCTGATGGAGGAGCTACTAACTATTATTGGCTCCTATCTGTTTTAGCTGCCACCCATTCACTGGGCCCCTGACCTCCTGTTGGGCCCCTGACCTCCTGCTGGGCCCCCTGACCTCCTGTTGAGCCCCCTGACCTCCTGTTGGGCCCCCTGACCTCCTGTTGGGCCCCCTGACCTCCTGTTGGGCCCCTGACCTCCTGTTGGGCCCCCTGACCTCCTGTTGGGCCCCCTGACCTCCTGTTGGGCCCCTGACCTCCTGTTGGGCCCCCTGACCTCCTGTTGGGCCCCCTGACCTCCTGTTGGGCCCACTGACCTCCAGACAGGGAGGTGCAGTCTTTGTCCCAAGGAGACAACTAGAGCCAAGGTGGGAATTGAACCAGCAACCCCCCGATTATCAGACGACCTCCGACCTCCATCCCTGAGTTCTGACCCGATTCCAGCCGACCCGCTGAGTTTAAACCTTCTGACTCTGAAACACACACCGGGTCCTCAGAGTGTTACTGAGTGTGTGAAAACAGTGTGTGTGTGTGTGTGTGTTAAACTGTCCAACAGTAGCCCCCCCTCACTGTTACCATGGTTACCCCCCCCCTCCCTGTGTTTTTTCTGTTCCTGTTCTGTCAGTAGAAACTGCAGCTTTTATAATAAAACTACCAACTGCTGCTGCGTCTGACTCACTTCCTGGTCACATGACCTCACCAACCAATCAGGTTGCTCCACGGGAAACTGCTGGTACCAGAACCTTTTTGGACCGCACAGAACTTCAAGCCCAGTGGTTCTGGTCCAGAGAAGAAGCTCCAGAACATCAGAGGGTTCTGGTCCATGGTTTCTTTTATTTTACGGATCAGAACCAGAACCTTGTTCCATCAACCCATGTCTGCTCAGTCTCTGGTTCTGGTAACGGACCTCCTGTATGGATCAGAACCTTAGAGAAGCTGAGGTCCAGAACCTCTGAGTGGTCCAACCGTCAGGTGGAGAACCAGAACCAGACCAACTGGGACCAGCTCTTGAACGGGTCAGAACCGTCTGAGGTTCTGGAGCAACGGTACAGATGTTCTGCTCACATGGAGGGAAGAACTTCTGACGGGTCCAGATCCTTCCAGGTGATTCTAGGTAGTAATGGGCGATACCAGCTGACCTTTGACCCCCGGGTCCTACTGGTCCAGACCGGTACCGTCCTGGAGTTCTGGTGTTTCCAGCACCACATGTTGGACTTGCGGTTCTGGACAGCAAGTCAGGTTCTGATTGGATCTCTAGAAGCTCCTGATGACTGGGTTGGTTCTGACCCAGAAGTCCAGAACCTTGAGGCCCGGTCCAAATGGCCCAATCATGACCCAGTTAGTCATGAAGTGTCACTCTGAGGTCCAATTCAGAATCAGAACCGATACAAACTGATTATTGGTTTCATTAAACAGCTGAACTGATAAAATTATAAAATAAATTTATAGAAAATAAAACATTTTATTTATGATTTCATCACAGAAAACTGATCTGATCATCAACACCTTCATCATTCTAGGAAGATTTGATCCACTGGATTCATTAAATCCAGATTAAACTTCACCATTTAAACTCTTTTTGTCACTGATATAAAAACCCAGAAAGCTGTGAACCAATAAGATGAAGAATCTGAAACTCAGAAAACTTCTGGCATCATATTCATGAAGGAAATCTTTTGTTTTTCTTCTTAATCTCTTAATCTAATTTTCTTTGTTTAAACTTGTGATTCTATTGTTTAATGAAGTTCGGGGGTGGGGTGTTTCAGAACCAGTGTGAAGGGTCAAAGGTCAAGCAGCTCTGAGGCTCCGCCTCTTCATGAACCACTCAGAAAACAACTTCCTGTTTCCTTTATTTTCTTTATTGTTCAACAAACAGGAACATTTTCAGGAGGAGAATTCAACCAATCACAGAGGTTACAGCATATGACATACAGCGGGACCGTCTGATTGGCCGGTCCGTCTATAGGAAGACATTTGGAGGACAACAGTGCAGGTAAGAAGAGGCGTGTCATCATAGGGCGTTCATCGCCACGGTGATGAAGATGGTAAATAAAAACAATAAACAAAAACATCCAGTCAGTGACTAACTCACTAACTAAACTAATTAACTAACGAGCTGCAGGTGGGTAAGGAAACTAAGTCAGGTTATGGAAGATAGGAAGTTGCCATGGTTACCAAAGTTGTAGTCTGATTGGCTGTAAATTAATCTGTTTCTATGACAACAGAGGAGAAACTGAGAAACCACTGATGAACTGATTTCTAGTTTAGTTTGTTTCCTTGTTATTAATTTGGTTTCATCTGTTTACATCATCCTGACATCCGGATCCTGAACCGGTTTGTGTTCCAACATATGAACCAGTTCCTGAACCGGTTCACGTTGACTGGTTTCTAATCATAACCCAGTTTTGTTATTTTAGGAGTCTGATCTGATTTTAGGAATTAAATTGTAATAAATATTATTTTACCTGCGACAGACTGGCGACCTGTCCAGGGTGTACCCCGCCTCTCGCCCGGAACGTGAGCTGGAGATAGGCACCAGCACCCCTCCCGACCCCCATTGAGGGACAAGGGTGAAGGAAAATGGATGGATGGATGGATGGATTATTTTACAAATTTAATGAAGAGGATCATCATACTTTTATTGACCAACATTAATCTGTTTAGTCTTTTTGTTTTATCATTTTTAAAGCTTTTTATATTTGATTTTCTCACTATGATGTATTTTATTTACCTTGTGAAACATTTTTGCAGTTTGAAATGTGATATAAATAAATTTGATGTTGACAAATAATGTAAAGAAACATAAATAAGCAGGATATAAATAAACATACAAATAAATGTGTATAAATAAATATCTTGTAATAAATAATTAGGTTTGATTCATGCAGATTATTCGATGCTCTGAGATTACCGTCATCTGATTGGCTCTCACTGGCAGTGACATCACAGTGTTTGTGCATTCTGATTGGTCCGTTTTAGAGTTTAAACCCCAGAAAACGGAACCGTTTTATTTCAGTCACTGAGTCGGTCAGTGGAAACTAGTCAGAGAAAACGAAACGGATCAGGACAGTGAATGCACCACGAGTGTGGTCAGTGAATGCATCATGAATGAGTGACTCAGGTTGGGTTTCCAAGAGAAGAATAAAATCAATGAACCACTAATGTGTGAAGTGATTCTGTATTTGGTCAGTGAATGCATCATAGATGTCAGTGAATGCATCATAGATGTCAGTGAATGCATCACTGAGCTTCCTGGCCGTCGATCCTCAGCTTGAAGGAAACCCGTCCGGCGAATTTGTCGCGTTCGCTGCCGGCCAGCAGCGTGTTGGACGTCACCTTACACTCCATGTTGATGTCGGTGTTCAGAGAGGCATTCAGGAACTTCACGGCCACTAGGGGCTGGGTGTAGTTCACCTGAGGTACCAAACACAGACCCACTGATTCACCAGATTATAATCTGTTATCATCTGTGAAGACGGACCTGCTGGATCCTCAGTCTGATCCAGTTCGGCTGGAATCAGATCAATCATAGAAAACTTTGTCCAGAGACAGTTTAGAGTTGGTACGGTAAAAATAATAAAAGAAGAAAAGAGCAAGAACCAAAGAACTGATCAGTTTAACAGAACCAGGAGAACAGAACCGGTCCATGTCCACAGCCCTGAGGAACATCACATTAAACGATGCTTATAAAGCTTTTAATAACAGGAGAAATTATGTTATTAATCTGATCCTACAGGTTTTACTGACGGCTGGTAGAGACTCGAGTTTTCTGGGGAACGAGTCTCTGCAGAGTCCCGGGTCATTACTGTTAGTACTGACTGAGTACTGCAGAACTATTAGTACTAATATTGCAGTGATATTAATACTGACTATTGTAATATTAATGTAGTATTCTAACTGAGTACTATAGAACCACTCATACTCAGTACCCATGGTAGTAATCCAGCCGGTTCTGGTCCGTTCTGACTGAGTTACCTGAGCTTTCTTCCCGTAGTACGGATAGTACATGAGGTTAAAGGTCGCGTTAACAGGGAAATAGGCCAGAGGTCCCGTCTTCTCTCTGTCCTCCTTCTGCAAACAAACAACATGAGACGGTCAGGTATCTATCTATCTATCTATCTATCTATCTATCTATCTATCTATCTATCTATCTATCTATCTATCTATCTATCAGGTTTGGCTCCCTGATAATCATCAGTATCGGATCAGAGACGTTTCATTGCATCAACCAGTCTGACCTGTTGGTTCAGTCCAATCAATGCTACACTGTTAACCAGCTGGTCATAATGTTCTGCCTGGTCTGGTTCCATAGAACAGAAAGCCTGAGAAGGATCTAATACAGCAGATCTATGGTTACCATCCGCTACCCGCCTCCCCACTCAGCATCATCCTCTTTGTAAAGCTGGAGACACAAATGGACAGACGGACACCGATGGAGACACAGAGGACAGACATGGGGACAAATGGACAGGCAGCGACTCAGACAGGTGGACGCAGTCTGACCTTGGCTCCACAGGTGACATAAGGAGATTGTCCATCCTTCCCAGGTAACATCCCAATCACCTGCAGAGAGACAGGGAAGAGGTTCAGAGATGCAGCTCTGCAGCGCCACCATCAGGAGGAGTCCAACCCTTTCCCTGTAGTTCCAATAACAACCAGAGATGCTGCTGCTCTCCAACCAGGAAGTAACTCACTAGTTTTATTCGTCTCGTGTCACCAGATGATGATCAGATCCAGTTTATTAACAGAATCAGAATCGGTTCTGGTTTGTTGGATCCGCTCCATTAAACACTAAACCCAGTTTAGTTTATTATTCTGATATCTGAACCTTTATACAGAAACTCTGCAGATCTCAAGCTTTGCAGCAATTCCTCATCCTGAGCAGCAGGTGGCGACAGAGGAGAGAAAAACTCCTGAAGCAACTCGAGTCACAAAACGACTTTAACTTCTAAAAACCCATAAAATCACTGAAATCTTTGGACTTGGACATCAACATAATGACTTGACTTGGAAAGACTTGTTACAGCAAACAGGAAGTGCGCTGTCACAAACAGGAAGTGAGTTCCAGGTTCAGCCATCTTAGACTTCAGTCCCAGCCTTGACCTGTGGACCGAGTCGGAACAGGAAGGACGGAACCAGAACCAGCTGAAGGTTCCTGTTGAGGTTCTTCTTTCTCTATGAACCGTGGAGTTCCTCAGGGATCGGCTCTCTGCCCAGAGTTTTTGTTAATCCATGAACTTCCTGTAGATTTTTAAAAACGGCCATCTTTATCCATCACTATGGAGACGGTTTACATGAATCTGAACCGTAACTCTCTGAGTCTCAACTGGATGAGCAGCCGGTGGATTAAATTTTCTCGTCCTCTCTCCATTCTTCCTCTCGGCTAATGGAGAGACACACCTGGACAGGTGCGTACCGGATCAGAACCCGACCTACCCGGTTCAGTTTGATCAGGATGCAGGGCTGGGCTTTGCTGTAACCATAGAAACGGTCCTCCAACCCTGAGCAGTCGCCCAGCATGGTGCGGTTGAACTGACAGGAGCGTTTGGGATTGTTCCTCACCTGGAGACAGACAGGAAGGGGCGGAGTCAGAGCGGATCAGAACCGACCCGGTTCAATAACAGCAGTTTGAACTTTACTACTGGACCCGGTCCACTTGGTTCTGATCTCGGGACACTAAAGATGAGGCTGCTTCCTGCAGGTGACCAATCAGAGACCAGAGCTCTGATTGATCAACAGCAGGTGAACTCTGACCCCTCTACAGGTGAGACCAGCAGCTTATTACCTCTCCACTGTCCTCCTGGATGAAATACTGATCAGGTGGGCAATCATCGTTCAGCTGCACCTGGTGGCTGTCGTTGTAGGCTGGACAGGTGAGACGGGTGGGACAGGTAGGAAGGACGGGTAGAGACATTCAGGTGGAGAGAAACTTCAGTTAGAACCACTGAGCCACACCTGAACAGGTAAACATTCAGTCGGACTGCAGGAATCTTTTCCAGGTATGTAAACTTCTGGTCTCACAGCTCAGGAAGGCATTGAGGTTCTGGACGAATCCGTTCCAGCTCTCTGGGTCCGACATGGAGTACCTGATCTCCAGCTGGTCGCCCTTAGGACGGATCATCATACCTGGAACAGGAGAACCAATCAGGAAGCAGCTCATTAGAAGAACCAATCAGGAAGCAGCTCGTTAGAGAGAACCAACCAGGAAGCAGTTCATTAGAAGAACCAATCAGGAAGCAGCTCATTAGAAGAACCAATCAGGAAGCAGCTCGTTAGAGAGAACCAACCAGGAAGCAGCTCGTTAGAGAGGACCAATCAGGAAGCTCATTAGAGGAAGCTAAGTTTAGCTTGTAGCTTATTAGTGATAATCATCCTGATCCCACCTAACCACTTTCTGCGTTTCCATTCTAAATGTTCATAAATCTCGTATTTATTTTGCTCATGTTTAAAAAATATTTTTTCTGTTTCTGGTTCCTCTGAAGTTTAAGGAAATATTTTGATCCGGATGAAGACCACATGATCCCAGAGCAAAAACTTTGTGTTTTCATTTAGTGCATTTATTTTGTAATTTTAATCTGTTCTAGGCCATAGTTAAAGTAAATGGAGCTGGTGATTGGTCCAGAACTTCTGTCTCAGTATCACTGAATCTCAGACCTTCAGTTGACCCGGTTAAACAGAACCTCCAGAGTGATGGACTGATGAACCCAGTACTATGGAGCTAAGACTGTGTCATAATTCAGAAATGCACAGAACAAGATCAGCACTTGTATTGTTGATGCAAACACAAATATATCTTGATTTCCAGGCTCCTTCTGGCCTGTGAGTTTCGCTGCATTTGTGTGTGAATGTTGAGACTCTGACATCTCAATACAGGAATGTCTTTTTTTAATAAATGGTCTATCTGATTGGATGATCAGCAACCAATCACATAGCTTCCTTATTTTCAGCCAATCATATTAACCCAGCCTGGCTTCTGGCAGCGACAGAGGAGCGGTAAGGAAAATATCTATCTAATGTATTTAGCCATTGTTAAGAGAAGATTAATTATAAATGTTCTGTTTGGGCGCTAATGCCGCCGGTGGATTTCACACCATTTCCTGTCTTTTACTCGCTATTTCCTCTCATTTACCCGGTGTTACATCTTTCCCCATCAGATACGGTTCCCCCTGTGTCTTCTTGCCGCTCCGTCCCAGCTGTGTGAAGCTGACACCCCACCCATGTCAAAAAATCCAGCAAATAGTCTGAATGGTTAGTGCAGTTTGTGCCGTTAAAATTTTTATTTGTGCAATTTTCGTTTTCGGGATATTAAAAGTTATAATTTTGGCCGATAACGTAATCAGCCACATCCATTTTGCTCCAAACATCAAAATTTTTGCTTTCCCTCTGTTACGTCGCCACCACCAACTGGTATGTAGTGTGGACCACAATTTCATCCAAGGATTATATTATACAAATGACTAAATCTAATTTTACTTTATTTTGTGCTTTCAGAGTTTAAGATTCAGTCAATCACATTCACCCAATTAGGGGACAATTAATTTCACCTGCTGCAGGTGGTACTTCCTGTTTTAGTTCTTCTTGGTTGCACATTCCTGTCACGTAAGTCTTGTTTTCGGTGTCGTTTTTATGCAGTTGAGGTTGCTATATTTTTATAGAAAAGGGACTACAGTATAAGCTGTGGCATAATCAATACAGTTATAGTAAAATTCACTATAGGCTACATCTAAAATGGATGCGGCTGATGACGTCATTGGCCAAAATTATAACTTTTAATATCTCAAAAACAAAAACTGCACAAACGAAAATTTTAACGGCACAAACCTGCACAAACGGAGCACTAACCATTCAGACTATTTGCTGGATTTTTTGACGTGGGTGGGGTGTCATGAGCAATGAGAAAGCATGCACTTGTTCATCCCGCTTATCTGGAAAACTACAAACACTGTGAAAGCTCAAACTACCTGTTTCGGCAAAGTTGTCATTCTTTCTTCACGTTTTTTGCGTGAAACTACTACTACTAATAATAACTAAAGGTTGCTCCAGCAACCTCTCTGAACAAGCCCCGGTAACCATCACTGTGGCAGATGTCGCCACAGAGAGAGAGAGTGAGAGAAAGAACCCACGGAGGGTGAGAA
>NW_006801000.1:18869-32133 GCF_000485575.1 Poecilia formosa | reverse complement strand
CGTGTGTTGGGCTCTCGCTCATCCTTTAACACACAGCTCAGTTCCGCCCTGGGGTATTAGTTCATACTAAATAGGCGAAAGGTGACTCACTTTGAAAAAATTATTTAGGAAAACATATTTCACTGATTTTAAAAAAAAGTATGTTTTATTTTTTGGCTCTGTCTGATAGTGAATTGACATGAAAGAGGGTAATGAGAGAAGGGGAAGATATGCATCAAGGGTCACCAGGCCGGGAATCGAACCTGCGACGGCCGCGTTGAGGACCTAGGACTCCACATGTGGGTTGTGCTTAACCCCTCCACAGTTTACTGATTTAATAGCTTCCCCTCTCATTGATGCCAACTGCAAATTTTGGTTTCACTGACATTTTTTTACTAGTTTCAAAGAAGACATTTGTCTGCTCATAGCAAATTAATTAGCCATCTGATGCTATCTGATAAATGAATGTAGAGCTTTTGTTGTAGCATTAAACCCCAATTACCTTAAAAATTTGCAGCCATGTCCTAACAAAGAGCTTTAGAGGTAATATTAATTTCATTTTCTTTCTATCACCTTGCCTTGTCTGGTAACCTTGGGTCATCGTCCAGCCTTGTTTGTTTCTTTTCCAGTTATTTTACACTTTTATATAAAAATCTAGACTCCTGAAATGCACTCAAATTATTGGTTGGATATTGTTATTACATGTTCCAGATGGAGATATGGCATAGCTATAAGAGATGGAACATCTTTAATAGATCTGCCAATGAACATAAAAGGGGGCTTTTTTTGGTAGAATAGAATAAAAATAGAAATACACAATTATAGTCATTGTAATATAAAACTTCTAGACTTTTACTTTACTTTTCAGTGTGGAGACAAAATTAAATGCCATTGAGTTTACGGCAAAAAATCACAACTTGTCAATTGTTGCATGATGGTGAAGGCTGGGACATGAAGGGTCCAGATGAAGTGAACTAGAGTGATGTGAAGCAAACGGGGCTCATATTATGTGAACGAGGGAAGTCCTACCTTCTGGCTTAGCTCGGGTAATAAACCCATAAATTCATGAAATTCATGAGCTGTGCTTGAACAAAAAAGACAAAAAAACATCCATCTAAACATTTCTCTCTCCTCCAAAACCTCTGCGCAAGTGACCTTCTTTGACCCCTTCCTAGCCATTGTCACCATCCCAGGGGTTTAATTAAGTTGTGCCATACCTTTTAAACACTCCCCCCCTCTCATACACGCATCCCATTCACATGCAAGTCTATAAGTGCACACAGGGGTCACGGCAGAATGAGACCGAGCCATTCAAGGTATCAATGCTGCTGTGGCCCTGCTTCTTCTGGGAGCACTTGTTTGCAGCAGGAAAGAAACTCCCATACATGGTTTATACGGGCCGAAAGGCCAAGGGTGGGAAACGAGACGGGTGTAACGATTTGCTGGGAACCCTGGGGGCTTTGAGTAACAAAGTGCTCTGCGCTTTTTTGAGTTGTTGGTTGCTGATGTGAGCTGTTATCATTTTTGAGAACTTGCCATGAAATAGCGGACCTCTAGAGCCACAGAAAAGTAAGTTGTAGTTTCGAGGCAGCATCCAGCAGGGCAACAAGATATCGGATGTCTTCTTAAAGGAGACCTTCCAAAACCTCTTGATGTAAATATTTATGTATCACTGAAGAAAATAGCTTCCTCCGGTCAAAAGAGACCACAAGTCTACTTGATAGTGGGTAGTAGTGCTTTACCCACTGAAGTGATCTTTTTCTCCTTGAAGATAAGATTGTATTTCATCTAAACACCGTGCTTGTTGATGGATAAAAGATGTTGTTTCCTGCCAATTTCATCTTTTTTTTTTTTTTTTTGCATCTTTTGTGGAAAGACATGTTTGAAGGATTTTTTTTTTCATTTGAAATTCTTTGGTTTTAGGTTGCCAGAAACTCTTAAACACGATCTGTTCTGTCTTCTCTGGTTTCGACCCATGAAGCGATATAGCTGATACAGAGCAAAACGAGACACAACTGAGAGGAAAGCCACTGTCTTGGAATAATAAACCCATATGCAAGATCGAAGAGGTATCAAGTGATGGAAGTTCATACTTTTCACCTCTGATATTGCGAAAAAAAATGTTTAGAAGAAGTAGACATCATGTGTCTTTATAAAAGAAACACATTTCACTGCAATAGCAGCTTTAAGTCGTTTCAGGTATGTGTCTAGAGAATGAAATGCATGCCCTTTCCTCTCGACAAAGTTCCTCTGATTGGATAAAGATTTTCTATAAACACTTATTTTTTTACTGCTTTCTCAGCTGGTTTCATATCTACATGTTGAGAAAGACATCTTCAGCACTAACGGTTTTGTTTCAAGGCCATAATTTAGCAGATCTGCAGTAGCGTCATGTCGCTTTACGTTTTTTGTCATGATGGATTTTATAATGCTATGTGAAAAGTTCAGAGGATGCTAAAAACAAGCTTTGTTGAAAACCAGATATGATTTTTTTCTCCTACTTGAGAATTGTGCACCACTTTGTGTCGGCTCTTCAATTAAGCACTAGTAAAAATAAACTGAAGTCTTGTTAAAAGAGTGAAAGTGTATGAATACCTTTGCCAGGCACCATCTACTAGAAGCATTTACCGAGGTACTTTTTGGCTGATGCCCTTTCTCTCGTTTCTCAGAAGCTTCTGACCGCACAAAACTTGTCTGTGGGACAAACAGACGTGGGAACCCAGCAGAAGAGGCCACAAATGGGGCAAGTGTTCAAGAGCTGAATAATTGATTGTAAAAGCAGCAGCGTTCTTGCCATCACAGTGAAGTGTTCCCTGCATTTAACAAAGGAACTGCTGACTTTAAACGACCTAAGATGATGGTTGCCTCTCTAACCACAACCAAGCTAGCTGGAGGAACATGAGCAGCCAGGATAATTAAGCAAAGTGAATTTACTTTGCTCTGACTTGCTCTTTACTTTCCTAACCCCGTATCTGACTTCCTCTGTGTCATTTCTAATCACTGACAGCACTCATGTGGTTTTCAAACTTGCGTGGTCCTTTCTCTTAAAAATCCCACAAAGGATCGTCTTTTGTCTCAGGCTCGGCTTCCAAGGCCTTGAACGACGTAATTCATTCTGAAAGGTGCGCCAGACTTTTTAGGAAATGCACCGAGTGCCTGAAGGACTTTCTTTGCACCTCTCTAAATTCTTCCAGAATTAAATTATGCTCTCTAAGCTGTCAGTAGCCATGAAACGTGAAACTCTTTACAGCGTTTTGACGCGGTGTCATTCTGAAAGATCCAGCTGAAACATCTGGAGTGGTGATTGGGAATGGCAGCGTAGAGGTTCATGAATTCACAATGTGGGAGGTAGGGCAGAAATAATGAATGGAGAACAAATTTGAGCCACAACGCACCAAGACAGCTGGTTTGTTTGTGCAAGTGCCTCAGGATTCATAAATGTTTAAACATTCTTAGGACAGACAGGAAGAAAGCCGTGTACAGTAATAGAGTTTTCCTGCAGACAAAGCAGAACGAAGCGATTCAGGGAAGGCTTTGTCAGAAGATGAGAAAGGCGGGATACACCCTGGACAGGTGGCCGGTCCATTACAGGGCAGCACAGAGACACAAGGGTCAAATAACAATGCGCACACGCATACGCACACACACACACACACAACACACACACTAATACCTAAGGGCAATTAGAGAGACCAGTTAACCAAGCAGTCCGGTTTTTGGACTGTAGGAGGGAGTAAGTCAGATTTCAACGTTTTCTGTAAATGGTCCCAAGTAAATAAACACAAAATAAAAACAAGATATATTATGAATGTGTTATTTTTGCCCACTGAAGAAGAAACAAAACAGTGGTCGAAGGAACAACTGTTTAAATGTACTGCAGAAATATCCAGCTAGGAAACAAGAGCTGGGGAGTGGGAAAGATTGTATCGCCCAACTTCTCTCTACCTGATGAGAGAAAAGTGACCGCACACAGATAATGGAAACATTGGCTTTTATGTGACGCTAAATGAAAAGAAGCAAAAAATATTTTCATCTTGAAAGGTTTTGTTTAATTTGAATTATGTAAATTAAGAAATAATTTTAAAAACCTGTGCCTAAAAATCAAGATATAAGAGTTTTTCTAAAGATTCCTAATCCAGTTAGTCAAATAAGTAGTCATGATTAGTTATCATGAAACAGAAATTGTAAAATTTTCTTTTTACTGGTCACAGTACTTGTGTTTTAATTATCATCACCCAGTTAATACTGCTTCCTCTTTAACAGTCTGTGCAGCTTCATATGTTATATATTAGCAACAAGGTTTTACTGACTTCTACAGCTTATTCAGTGTATGGAAAGTTAGTTAAATGTCAACAAAGATTCACTGTGGTTAAAGTGGATTAATCTAAAAATTGCTAAATCAAGTTTAAAAAAAAGGCGATTTGCTGATGTTTTGAAAATATTGACCTTGTTTGCTGTGATTCTTCTCAGAAAGAGAGAAGTAAAGTAACAGCTCGCCTCATTCTGCAGCGCCATGAGACCGTGCCAACCTATTTAAAAAAAAAGGGTTTTATTTGATTTTATCAAGGAAACTTTGACAAAGAACAAAAACACACATCAATGGATGAATCAGTGCAGTGAGCCAGGGGAGCTGGAAGCTGTCCCAGGCTGGCATTTGGCAAGAGCCGGGATACACCCAGAAAGGTTACAATCTGATATGCCGAGGCCCATTAGACCCCCACACGCACAACCGTAAATGAACCGCACACAAATGTTCCAGCCAGTTAGCATGATTATACCAGCAACATTCTTTCTCTGCTGCAACAAATTTCAGCCACGTCCGAAAGCTGCTGGACACAAATTGCCGAAGGAAAAACAAATTCTCCAGCGGTAACACAACATTTTTTTTATTGAACTTGCGGTTTCAGTTAGTTATTTTGGCACTGAAATATTAAAACGCATTCTTTACCACAGACATAAAGGTGCAGATTGCGTTTTTTATTATTATTATTTTAATGCACAAGGAAATAAGTAAAGAAAATAAATGGCACAAGACCAATTTTGCTGTCATGTCTTGAGTCTGCAGTGGCTGTGTGCTTTTCTTTTTCTTCTCTGCTGTCTCGTTTCCTCCCTCCCTCTCCTTGCTGCTGACATGTACCAAAGGCGAGGATGTTCCTGCTGGGCTGCTCTGCCACCTGTAAACCATCCTCTAATCAAGCCACTGTAGGAAAACCAGCGGGGTTTCCATTCAGTGCCAGATTGTTCCTGTTAGTTGAGGCAGTCCAACTGGGATAGCTGCTCTGCTCTTAGTGAGAATCTAAAAGTTACTGACCTTTTTTTTTTTTTTTTCTTATGCCCATGGATGTGGTGTGTAGGGGGATGTAATCCTCAAAATTTTGAGAACAACATTTTGGAACCACTTGTTGTTTTGTAAAATAGTACTTTTAAATTGAGTGCTTTTTCCCCCCCCTCAATGTTCAAGTCTTGGCTCATGAACTGTGTTTCCATTACAAATGTGTGTAAAGCTCTGCAAATATTCCACTAATGTAGAAAAAACTCAATTTCACAATTGCTGTGTTTTCATTAAATAAGGAATGTGATTTAAATCACATGTGAATAAGTTTGTCCACACAATAAGTGATAAAAAAAACACACAAAAAAAACGCTGCAGCATCATCCTCTTTCCACATTTTGTCATCTTAAACCTTCCCTAGTAACATCGGACAGTTACTGTCTCATTTAGATTTAGTTCTGGACTTTCACTGGACCTTTCTAAAACATTAGACTTAATCACGCTTTGAGTAGAACCACCCATCGACATCTAGGCAAGGCATTTTGCAAGTAGACAAAAAAAAACCCTCAATTTTAGAGCAGCTTCTTCACATGCCTGCTGTGTCCTCAATGTGACTTTTCTATGGCTTTTCTTTCAGCAATTGCTTTCTTCTTACCAGTCATCCATGAAGGCCAGATTTCTGGAAACCACAACAGAGCTGTCGTACTGAAAGATCCTCACAGCTGTGGGACCAGCAATTGAACTGCATCATAGTGTGTAGCCACAATGGATTGTGTGTCTCCTCCACTTTCATATAATGCCACATGTTTGATATTTTTCATTATTTTCAGATAAAAAAAAAAAAAAGACTTGAAATTCTAGCTAGCTCTTACATTTTGCAATATTTTCCAGACAGGTTTTATTTAGTAGGATTTGTAAATTGTAAACTTTACTTTTACCCATAACCAAAACAAACAAACAAACAAACAAACAAAAAAAGCATCAGTCAACAAGGAACTGTTGTAATCCACAATTCAGAATCACTGCAAGTAACTCTGTACACTCCCTTCATGTGACATCACATTATTGAGAAAGCATCATGCTGCAGCGATGCTTCTCTTTCTTAGGATCAAAAAATGATTCACGTGTTACAACGATTAAACCAAAAGTCGAGACCTAAATCCAATTAATGGATTGTGGCAGAACTCTGAACACTAATCGTCACAGATGTTTTTCTTCCAAGTTAACAACAGCAAAGAACAATTTCCAAAAATTTCAGTCACCAGTCAAAGGCTGGCAGACTTTGTTTCAGCCGCAATCACAACCTGCGGCTGAAAATTTTGTTTCACAAAAATCTTCTCATGTCATGTAAATAGACTGACATTTCACACTTTTCAGATTTTGTATTTTCGTTAAAAAAAGCTATCATTTATCTTTTTTCTTTTCATTTCTTTAATTATATGCTGCTCTGTGTTGGTCAGTGATGTAAATACCAAATAAAATACACTGCCGTTTATAGTGGTAATGTCAGAAGTACTCTACACGGTGCTAAATGACGTACAAGGAGAGAAACAAATTTAGATGAATGAAAGCAACTGCAAAGTCGATGGAGTACGGGATCACAAAACGATAATGGTAAGCACAATGGCGAAAGTGAGTAAATAACATGAACAAGAACAAAGAGAGCGAATGGAAGAGGGAATGGTAATGTGGGAGGCAACAGTGGAGAGAGACAGCAGAAGAAAGGAAACAAGTGAAGGAAAAATGTGGTTGGAAGATCAAAGAAGAATAAGGCAATAGGAGAGAGTTGATGGAGCTAAAATAAAAGAGAGAGAGGGGCTGTGATAGAAGTGTGGATGCAAGTTGCAACTACTCACTCAAAGGCCTTTCAACATGTATGGTGCAAAGACGACCAGCATTTGGGGACTCCCTGCCTTTCCACACACAAAAACACACAAAGAAAAACCCACACAACATGCACCCTGTCAGGACCTTTCGGTGCCCCAAGACTCAATTTAGACTGATTAGAGGCTGACCTTAGCAGTGAACTCCCACGTTTACGCACAGTGTGGACTCCTTGCTGTCCTGATTAAGCTGTGACCCTGCCACTGACCACTGGATGCTAAACACTCCCAGACCAGGATGAAACACAGCTGACATACTTAAAAGACCACATGGGGGCTTCCATTCTGGGGAAAGAAAGTGGAAACCCTTAGCTGTGGATCTGCATGAGGAAGTCATTTAAAGCTCCTTGTTATCCTCAAAATGGCCGTGAGCTCACTTAGGGTTTAGGAAAAATGAAATGATGAACGTTTTTGTGTTTTGAGGTGAGGAGTTTGATTTGGAATATAATTTTATTTACTGCCATCTACTTCAAAATTATGTACTTGTTGAGTCAACAAATATTCAAATGTTTTGTGTACGTCAGTAAAAGTAAACATGTTTTCACTACTTGTTAAAACAGGCAGTTTTGACATTTATTGTGTTAAAACTGCTCGTTAGAGCACAAAGTAACACAGAACGGTGATGTGGAAGGAGAATCTTACATGCTCTTTAAAAGGTTTCTACAAATAATAACCTTAAAAGTGCGGCATGCATTTTAAGACTTTGTTTTGAAGTATATGTAACAACGTGAAAGAAGGTGTTCTTGTAAGTTCTCTTTTTGACCTACATGTGAAACAATGTGCGTGGCAGAAAACTAGAACTTGAAATCACCCTGAACACATCATCCCAAATTTGAAACATGTCAAACACAAAGTATTCCACAAGATTGCTGTCACAATTATATCAAAATATGGACTAGTGAGACATTATGAATTGAACCGTGACCTATTATGAACTTTGTAAACTGGTAATACTTATGTAAAAAGTATTCATACCAGTCATAGATGCATATTGACTTTTTAATTATGCAGATTAGCAGTAACATACCACTTCAAAAGGATTGCATCATGTCACTATTTGATATGTTACAGTATGCCCACAATTATCTTACTTTTCTTTGGTACAGCAGTTAAAATTCAGAATACGACAGCTTGTTCTTTTCAAACTCCTTAAATTTTTTTTTGCTTCATGCTTTAATTATACTAAAGTAAATAAAAAGGCTTATCAGGAAAAGGTCAAGCAACACATGCATTTTTTCGTCCTGTTGTCAACATACATTTCCTCCTGAGCTGAAACTTTAAATCCAGCCTTAATAAAGGATCTGAAAGCACCGACCCCGCTGCAGATAAGAAGAGATAACAGTGGCGAAATCTCAAATCAGAAACCTCTCCTCGCATAACTTTCTTTTCCTTTGTCTAAATCATCCACTTTTTTTTTATCCCAGCCTTTTCCATCATGGTGCACGTTTCTTTGGCTTCCAGCTGAATTCCTGCAAGGAGACGGACTACCAGTGGCTTTCTTATCACAAGAAATGTCGACATAAATTGCCCTTAATAGTATGTTGGGACAAGGTTTACTGTTGCTAGCATTCCTGGGTGTGCAGCAATGTAAATCTATCCTCCAGCAGAGATATACAAAAGGGGTATCACTGTAACTTACAGAAAAGTTTACTTTTACCTTATCTTCACATTTGAACGTTAAAGATAATTATGTTCAGCTCTTGGATTTTCACATTTTAAGCACCTTTAGTGTTATTTTTAAAGGTGGTAAATCTTGTAGCTGCTCTCTAATTTTTAACAAAGCTCCTGTTGTTTGTCAGAGCCTATTTGATCAATGCAAAATACATACAAACTAATTTTAAAAAATCCCTTCTAATCACTGCTGTGAGTTGAGAACTCGTCCAGTTTGTGTAAGAGCCTCGCCGTATCCTCCCAGCGGTTCCCCTGCAATCTTATCACTCATCACTGTTTACCGTCTACTCGAGCAGAAAAGAGTTAAACAATTATCAGCAAATTAAAGAAAAACACGCCGGTCGTGTGCGTCCACTCTGTCGAGACAAAGTGATGACTGTTGTGAGGTTCCCACAGCACGCCAAGGTCAGGACCCCAAAGTGGCTGATCAGTGTGATTGTGTCATGAACACACAGACCCACACACAAACACACACCGGCCACGGTCTGTGACCTGCGTGACCTCGGGATCACAGTGGCAGATGTTTTTCTGCTGATTTCTTCCATCCTTAACGGCATCCATCATCAGTGTCAGGGTGGAGGAGCAGGAGGAGGATGAGGAGGAATGCACGTGTTGGGGGTGTGCGATTGTGCACATGCTGCGTCACTGGTGCTGAGTGATATGTGGTTTGTCAATATTTGGCTCTATTAAAATTTAGGAGGTGACCTGGGTGGTCGGAGCGAGGACGCACTCGTCCACAACAGCTGGAGGATTAGACTCAAGAGGGAGGATATTGCTGGGATGAGTTGTTCAAGTTGAGAGATGTTGCTTGACAGAGGGTTTTTCCAAAGAAGATCTTATAAAAGATTAGAACTAGATAGTGTGGATCCATATCACTTGGATCCGCGCATCTCTGAAATGAAACACCATCTTTACTATTCACTCAGTATAAAGGTGGTATCTGACCCCAAGTGGTTCAGCTTGCCAAAACAGAAAATTACGTTGGAACACTTTTCCTAAACTTGCAGAGACAAGTTGTTCCAATATACAGTTCTTGTCAGGTGAACATGGCTATTATCAGTCATGTTTATTTTAACAGTGAAGTGATGCACTTGACCTGTTCTTCTTTCAGGCATGAAATTGTGATAAAACACTTGAGTCAATCTGAAAAACAAAAGAATGTGCACAAAAAGTTTGAACTCATCAAGGATTTTCTCCAATTTACACAGGTTACATATTACCTGACCTGGAAGAGCTAACTTATTCATTAAAAAAAACAGATCGAATGTATGTTTATGTGGCCACTGTCTTTGCTGGTTGGTAAGTTAGCTTCCTGAGTAAAATAATCAGGAGATCATAGTCAGGATTCAATCCTGGAGACAATATCTGAGTCGGAAAAGTTTAAAACATGTTTGGGACTCATCATCATCCCAAAGTAAAACAGTCTAATGCACGTCTAACTTCAGGTCTTAACATGCGTTGTGATGAAGTTTCACTTTAGTATGAAACTTTTCTTACATTTTTTTAAGACATTTTACATGATCTTTGCTGCACCTTTAAAGACCGAGTTTGATTATTCATTTAAATGGTACTTTTAAGGTCAAGGCATTTTTACAACCTTATGAAAACATTTCATGGAATAAAAGTTTATTTAAGCTCAGTTTCATTTCACGATGAAGGCCTTTTGCACAAATCTCAGATCACTTAGCACTGTTTTCTTCTTTAAGCTTCAAGGTTCTTCTACCCTTGAGTATTTACTGTATGTTTATATATCAGATTTTTCTTTAAACTGGGTACACTCTCCAAAACTGCTTTGAATGTTATACACTAGCCAAGTTTGATAATCTAATTGACAAATTTAAAAAAAAAACAAAAAAACACACATTTCCTTTAAAACAAACACTTCACTTTTGGTTAAATGAATACATAGACCATGCTTCCCACATTTCTTTTCACATGTTTTTTTTTTGTATCCTGGATAGACCTTAATCTATCTATACAGACAGAGAGAGATGTTTGTATCTTTTTCTTGGCGTATAAATATCAGGTTTCAACTGTGCCTTTTATTTTTTCTATTTTTTAGGTGGCCATGTTTCATGTTTTGCAACTTCTGTGGTCAAAATCTGGGGACAGTTCAAGTTCTGTGCAGTTATTGGCACAAGGTGAAGACACTCCACCGGTAAACAGTCTTGAAGTTCTCTGGGTTCAACAAGCCACATTTGTAGAGATGCAAGTGCCAGCTAGTTATCAGTAAATATGCTATTCCAATTCTGATTTTTAAATATTTTGAATAAACATACCTTATTGCACATTACTTTTGAGTAGAGTACACTATTTATATGCTACTTTTAATAACTCCTGAGTACTTGCGTTGAATTTTTGCCTTTAATGTACAGCATTTTACTCTGTTTTTACATATTTTATCTCACACAATGTCCTTCATGGACGACTGAGGACAGGGGATGACAAAACAGGATCTTGATGAACTGACACAATGGGACCTTCACGTGGTATTGCTGGTGAGGGACTGAGGACAGGGGGGGACAGAATGGGATCCTCACACAACATATTTGTGGAGGAACAGAGAGCAGGTTCCTCTTATGCTCTCTCAGGCGTCTCCTTCAAAAGTCCCGTAGCAAAGGGAAAGAATTCAATAGGTCATCGTCATTTATAGGGTTGCCGATGCCTTTCATTGACGAAGGCCCAAATGACGAATGGACGCGTTGGTGCGTGAGAGAAATTGGACTGCAGAAGTTGCAAACTGCACTAGCTAAATAGTAAAAGATTCCTGCAGGGCCCCTTGTGTTGTAGTACATAGTTCAGTTACAAATCACTCTTACAAGGCAAAAATATATATAATTATAGCATATGTTAATATTTTAATATTAATGTTGAATTGTTATCTTAATGTAAGTCATTGTAAGGTGTTATAAGTGTAGCTTCCGTTCTTTGGTGCCACAGAAAAGTTGCCACATCTATGATCTAGTAATGCCCAGCATATGGAGATAAAAACAGCCACCTTGCTCCTGCTGTGGCCTCACCGCAGGATTCAAAAGGCTCTGTTTAATGTCTCTTAACCCTGAAAGTGTACTGCCTTTCAAACCTCTAAAAAAAACAAAAAAAAAACATGTCACCATAAAATTTATGAGTCATTACATTTCTTTCCATCAAACCTCCTTCAATTTATCTCCATTAAGTCTTATGAAAATAAGCCTGAAAATGATCTAAGTCTTTAAAACACTACCTGGAAGCTCGGCTGGGGCACAGGAAAGGGCTCCGTGTGAGAGAGAAAGCTTTTACAATTGATCATCTGTCACTTCCCTTTTCTACAGTTTGGATGTGTGTGTATGAGAGCCTGCATTTGTCTCTTTTTCACTTACAGGTGTTCGAATTTCTCCTCCGATGACGATGAAAACATGCACCACCTGGGCTCCACCATCTGTGTGCTGAATACACCTAATCAGCTGCTGGCATCCTGATATAAGAGAAGGGAGATTATGATTTAATTTTTATTCACTACAGCTCGACTCATCAGAGGATGCATTTAGATTTCCCCCATCATGCAGTGCAGCTAGCCTAAATTTTTGCAAAAAATAAAAATAAAATAAATAAAAAAATAAATAAATGTCATCATTGCTTTGGGGTAAAATATAGTGGGATGAGCCGACAGACAGAAAGAGGATGTAAACTAAAACAGAAGGTCTAGCACAAGAAAACAGGAAAAAATGAATTATTTAGGTTTTTCCCAATTAGATTTTTTTGAAATAAGGAGATATAAGAAAAAAAACATATACTCAAAACCAAAATAGTTCCAGCTTTTTTCTGTGTGTGACCCTTAAATACTCGGTTCTTTAGGTTGAAACCGAGCCATGAGAAATAATTGCTTACATTTTTATAACAAATGACTGAACCCACTTTTGATTAATAATTTAAAAAGCGTCTGGGACCTATTGAGTTCTCATTAATTTAATTAGAACACAACTTTGCTTATGCAGAAAAAAAAACTCCTCTGAAGATAAAAACAAAAGAGAAACTGATTCCTCAATAAATACTGCTTTGATAGTCTGATGGAATTCAAAATTACCTTTTCCCCTTCTTTTGCACAAATTACTTATAAAGCAGCGACATCTGCTCCTACCCATTTGTTTCTCATCTTTTTGTTGTGTATTGCATATTTTGTAAAGCATTTTGCTTTTCGTTTTCTGTCCAAAGGCTTTGAAGCCCACATGGGTCCTCTTGGGTATTTTACAGCTTTCACGTTTTGTTTGTAGCTGCTCCAAATGTCACTGACATTTAACTGGGGAAGACAAAAAAAAAAAAATAGCTTACTGTGTGCTGTGCTGAATTACCAACTTAAAAGAATCTCATTCGTCTTTATGTTGCTACAAAGGACAGTTCCTTTGGTCCATCGACCCGCCATGTTTCTCATCACTCACCCAGGTGCAACAGCTTAAAGTCGGCAATTTCTTTCTTTTCACAA